>NW_027109375.1:127110-128395 GCF_000696795.3 Halyomorpha halys
TTTCTTTTATATTTTTTATTTTTCTATACTTACTGTGGTTGTTATCTTGTTTTGTTTTTAGCCCTGAAGAAGGCTAGAAACTCTAGCCGAAACGTCGGCACATTAAAATAAGTTAGTCATACTTATTTGTGTTTCATTGACCGCACCCCCAACCATCTTCTCCTCATTTAAAATTTTTAGTGTCTGTTTTATAATTTATAACATTTTTTTTATTTTCCGCAATTCTAATGACTTCTAAAAATATTCTTTGTAACATTTCAGTCCTAATTCATTAGTTATTCTCAAACACAATACCAGTCACACTACCAAAATATAGTTTTTTTTTTTATGTTTGCAACACATGGAAGTACTTGTTACTTGTTATAAAAACTTTTTGTTTGATTTCTTATTTTACTCTCAGCTGTTATTTAGTTGTTCATTTTTTTAGGACTCCCGTGTCTGAAATTATGAATTAGTATTGTACAAAAATTCCTTTTTAAAATTATATAAGCTGAAATATTTTTTCATAATTGAAATATATTTATTAGTTTTTTTCAAAACTAAATTAGAAGTAAATTCTATATTATTTTATTCTCCAGAAAAATATTTGTCACTGTGTAATAAATATTCACAAATATACATATATTTGTGAATATTTCCATTTTTCATTTACTCTAACTTTGTTCAGAATGAGACTTTTATCAGTTAATGGTGCACTCTGTTGGATTTATTGTTCAGCTGTAGAATTCCATGCTTGTTTAATCCATTAATGTTTTGTTTCTGTTTTATGATTTATTGCATAATATTGATTTTTCGCTGTTGTAATGACTTCTAAAAGTTTTCTTTTTATAATATTATTTTCTTTGGATACTATTTTAACATCCTGAAAATCAAATTATATCCCTTTTCTGCATGGTGTTGTACTAATGCTATTTTTTTTTTTTATATTTAGGGCTATCTTTATTTTTTTATAGTCTTTGTCGTGCTTATGGATTTTGTCTTTGATGAATTGTCCACTCTCTCTAACGGTGGATCATGCTTTACAAATTATTTTCCTTAATCATTTTGTTCGATAATTATTAATTGTAAATGTATCCCATTAGCAAAACTAATCACCAAAATTACGTTGTTTACAATAATTATTATTTTAGTTTTAATTATGTTTCATTGTAAATTTAAATAATTCCCTAATTTAATGACATAATCCTAGTTTGGTTGATGAGTCTGAAATTATGTGTATATTATTTCTTTTATTAAATTTGTATCTTTATTTATAATTTAATAATATGATTTGTAAATATGAAAT
>NW_027109375.1:130211-130775 GCF_000696795.3 Halyomorpha halys
CTCAAGAAATTGAAATAATATAATTAAATTATATTATTATTCATAATACGAATAATAATAATCATTTTGGTTGTATTTTTAATTTTTTTACAGTATAAAACTATTAGGAATGTTTGTAATTTACAGTGTAATCTTGGTTATCCAAACTATTAGCTGCAGGGGGTTTTCAGATTACTGAAAAGTTTGGATTAAAGAAAATTTAAGAAAATGGTGTAAAAAAATTCAACAATATGAATTTACATAACTACCTTTATTTCTTTAATTTTTTTTCATATTTTTTTTTTTTGAAATTTAAAAAATTAATCTTTTTTAAAGAAGTCGATTTTTTTTTTTCATCAGGTGCTTATGAGTCTTTTAACATCACTGGTCACTAGCCGTATTTTGGGCGGCTACACTTTTACATCCTTAGTAATGCTAAGTGATGATTTAATTTGTTAAAATTATAAGATTGTTTATTTACAAGTGAAAAAGGTGTGAATAAAAATTAAAAATAAGTAAATATTGTAATATTCATTGATTATTAAAATAAAATTAATGGAGTTTGGTATTTTTTTTTTACTTATT
>NW_027109375.1:130825-132292 GCF_000696795.3 Halyomorpha halys
TAGAACAAAACTAACCAATTTCATAGAATCTCCTTTTAATGATTTTCTCAACAAACTAATGCTGACTGATGGAATCTTTCTGCAAACAAACACTAACTAAGCAAAGCATTGGTTCTTTAACAGTATTTTACAAACTTTTCATACATCGAAGTGTGTTGTTTGACAATCTAAACAAAGAATCCTTTTTTCTTCGTGGGTGACTCTCCAATGTCTCCTGTTTCAAGATGTCTCCCTTGAGCGAGACAAAAGGTGGCGAGGACTTTCTGATCCAGGAAACATTATTCCCCACCTGCGCCTAACCAACAAAAATCCAAAAGCCAAGTTTTCTTCCTTCCCCTTCTCTTGTTGTTAGTTGTCAACATCAAATGTAGCACTACGGCTTTGAGTTTTTTCTTATGATTTCCTTTATGAATAATTTTCTTTAATACTTATTCTTAACTTATATGTTTTACATTATATAAATATTTTAAACATATTTGTAACATTTTGGCTCTAATTCATTGACCATTCTCCTCACCCCAGTCACACTACCAAAATATTGTTTCATGCATACAACACATGGAAGTACTTGTAAATTATTATAAACATTTTTTTGTTTGTTTTCTTCTCTTATTCTGAGCTATTATTTAGTTTTTAATTTTTTTAGGGCTTTTGTATCTAAAATATATAAATTAATATTGAATACAAATTCTTTTTTAAAATTATATCTCTGTTAAAGTTATATAAGCTAAAATATTGTGTTCATAATTATTTAATGTAATTTACAACTGTACAAATAATAAATACAATTAGTAAATATGTGGAATGTTTCATTTACACTTGAAAATCTTGGGAAGGAACCACCCATTGGTGGTACTTCAACCATTAATTTAAATTAGAAGGTCCCATGGCCATCTTCTTTTCAGACGTCTTGGAGGATTATCAGGAATTGTTTAGCATGAGAGATTAAGAACTAATGGGTTTGGAATGAAAAGACGCATATCTATTTTGGGTCAAATCTAAAACGAATGGGATGTTTGACATTTTTGTGGATGAGTTTATTTGTAACATAATCAAGGAGCATCTAGGATTTTGGATTGTAAGGATTGAATGTGGGAGGTATTTGATGGTTTGGTGGAGCCCCAGAGCTCAATTCCATATGTCTAAATTGGTCTGATTATATTCATAATTGTAAAAAAATTATTAGTTTTTTAAAAAATAAATTAGAAGCAAATACTAAATTACCTTTTATT
Source organism: Halyomorpha halys (assembly GCF_000696795.3). Classification (NCBI taxonomy): domain Eukaryota; kingdom Metazoa; phylum Arthropoda; class Insecta; order Hemiptera; family Pentatomidae; genus Halyomorpha; species Halyomorpha halys. Next base: position 132,058 of record NW_027109375.1, read on the forward strand.
TTATTCCCCAGCATATTTTTCAATTTTTTCATTGTTCATTTATTCTAACTTTGTTCAGAATGAGACTTTTATTGGTTAACTGTGCAATCTGTTGGATTTATTGTTTAACTATTCCTGTTTTTCAAAATGGAGGTGGAATTCCTTACTCATTTTATCTACTCATGTAACATAACATATGTTACATTAAAATTTTTAATTATGAGAGATAGTTGACCGTGGATGATAAATGAGGAGA
>NW_027109375.1:137967-138677 GCF_000696795.3 Halyomorpha halys
TTTATTTTTAATTATATATAATATTATAGACTTTTAATCTCAGGACAGGTTTCTAGGCAATCAGAAACAGACACTTTTACTATTAACACTTAATTTAAATTAATATCTCTTTTACAAATGTATTCAATTTTATTGAACAGGAAACATCATTCCCCGCCCACACATAAACAACGAATGATTTAAAAACCAAGTTTTCTTCCTTCCCCTTCTCTCGTTGTTAGTTCTTAACATTGATTGTAGCACTACGGTTTTCAGTTTTTTCCTTTATGAACATTATTCTTGAACACTTCTTCTTGACTTCTATTTTTTCTCAAATTTATTGTAATTTCACAATTATGATGGGAAGTTAAAATAAAGTTTTTAAAATATTAGAATTTGCTTAACATGGCCGCGATTCAACAAACTTTTTGCAAGACACCCACCACCATCTTCTTTATTTTGAATAACGATCTTTCCAGTCCATATATGACTGATCAAAATTGGCTAGCTTTCTTTTTTGATTTAACACAAAAAATAAACAATATTTAACATTGATATATAAATAAAAACATAACTAAAATCATTTATATATGAAAATAACTATTTTTTCATAAAAGACGATATTACAATATATATTTTCTTTTATATTTTTTATTTTTCTATACTTACTGTGGTTGTTATCTTGTTTTGTTTTTAGCCCTGAAGAAGGCTAGAAACTCTAGCCGAAACGT
>NW_027109375.1:139417-143989 GCF_000696795.3 Halyomorpha halys
TATATATATATATATATACACACATTAAACGTTGGAGAATTTTAAAGAATAAAAGTTGAAAGAAAAAGGATCAAAATTGTGTAAATTGATAATAAAAAAAAAACAAAAATGTTATTGCCTGCTAAGTTTTCTCAAAAAAGTAACTTTTATCTATGTATGTTTGGATTACTGGAGTCTTTGCAGTATCGATGTTTAAATTACCGTGATTGCACTGTATTACATATACTTTATACATAAAAATGTAGATTAAGATCATACATAAAAATGTTTGTTTTATCCAATAGAAATGGTGTCTTACTAGTCTATAACCATAAGGCTGAAAAAATTCTAATGTGCTTGGATTCATGGCCTCCAGCTGGAACGATCATCGTCCCTCAGTTGATGCTTGCCCTTTACACGGCTCATAGCTCGTTCGGCCACAAATCATGGAGTATAATCCTTGAGCCTGCAATCCGTATTGCTAGGTGAGATAATTTATATTACATAATAATTTAAATAATTATAAAGTTAACTCATCACTAATTAATTGAATAAGGTAACATTTTTTCAGAAAGAGTACTTGTTGATTTGGTTCAGGGATAAGCACACTCTTATTCTAGTATATGAATTAGTACAAGAGCCCAAGAGGAGAAAAAAGGCAGTTATCTCACCCCAATTTTTGATTACTTTAATGAAAACTAAGTATAATTAATAGTCAAAATTGATGAGTCTACCAAGTATAGGTAGGGGGAATAAAAAATGTTGGCTGTTTCAAAGCGATAAAAAAAACTAATTTTTCATTTGGAGCTTCATATATCTTAAAAAGTAAGAACAATACAAGAAAACCTAAGAGAACGTCATTTAAAGAAGAGTCAATTTTCTAAAATATAAGCCCTAATAGAGTTATTTACCTTAAATAGTTTTCGAGATATAGCTTTAAAAAGCAACATTTCATAAAAATGTTGTATGGGACGTACTGAAATATCAGTAGTTAGTGAATTTATTTTGAAAAACTCATATCTCAAAAACCATTTGACGTACAGATGTCTATTAGTACTCAAATTAAAGCTAGTTTAATGAGCTATAAGCTAGTTTATAATGTTTATCTTTGTAGGAGTAATACTTAACATGAAATTCGCTAAAATAAATTGATTTATAGTTGTTCGGACAAATTTGCATTTGCCAAATTTATATTCATATGTGAATAAAAACTACTACCCCGACGAAGATAAGTGTCATAAACTACTTTATAGTAAGTTAAATTTCCTTTATTTTGAGAGTCTGCAGACATTTGTGCGTCGTATGGATCTAGAGATACATTTTTTCAAAAATCCTACATTTTATACGAACATTTTGTGAGTTTATTTTGTCGAATATCATAAAAACTACTACTCCTACAAAGATAAAGATAATTAACTATTTCGTAATAAATTTAACTAGCTTTAATTTGAGCACTGGCAAACATCTTTACGTCCAGTGGTTTCTGGAATGAAGTTTTTCATAAATCAAACTTATTGCCCAAAAAACTATAAATCAATTTATTTTAGCAAATATCATGAAAACTACTATTCCTACAAAGGTAAAGGTCAGGAATGTTTTTATAGTCCATTAAATTAGCTTTAATTTGAGTGCTAATAGACATCTGTACATCACATAGTTCCTGAGATATAGATTTTTCAAAATAAATTAACTAACTACTAATCTTTCAGTAGATTTTTAAGAAATTTTGCTTTTTAAAAAGATATATCTTAAGAACTATTGGACGTAAATAGCTAGCTCTTTTAGGGCTAATATTTCAGAAAATTGACTCTTCTTTAAATGATGTTCTCTTAGATTTTCTAGTGTTGTTGGTAGTTTTTAAGATATAGAGCTCCGAATGAAAAATTGAATGAAAACAGCCGCCATTTTGTATTTTCCCGACCCATAATTGGCAGACTCATCAATTTTGATTTAGTTGTATATGTAAACAAGATAGCTTGTTTGGCTACAACGTCCGCCAGTTCATTTCCAGTGATCCCGACGTGACCTGGCACAAATATAAAGAAAACAGTTTTTCCCATGTTTTCTAGCATGTTGGTGTAATTGTGTATTTTTATGTTATTATTGATGTGACTGTAGATTCAATATGAGAATATGGTCAAGGGTGCAACGAGTTGAATAATAGTGAATTCAAATGAGTGAAATTTATTTTTATATTGGTGCTAACATTTTGCACTAAATTTCAGACCTTCATCTGGGTTGACTATGGATTTTCCTCTTCAATTCAATATATCAGTCTCATAGTAGAAAGTATAGGCTTATTGTTTCACCCCCTTCTTGGTCATTTCTGACATATAGAGGAGTTATCCTAAAGGTTACTACCCTCTTCTGACCAGGTAGGGAAGGTTAACCACTCAAATTGGCACTGCTTAAGTGTCAAGGTTGCTAAGGTGATACCTTAACTCACTCGCCTATGAAGTCTTCAACAGAATACTTACAAAGTAGGACAGACTATAGCCTACTGTAATCTAAATAAAAAAGTGCCATAATTGTTACCTTATAAGTTGACAAGAGTAATCTTCCATTTTAACTACAAGAGGTCTGTAGGATAACGTTTCTTAATTATAACACCTACATAGAGGTGTTAAATCTAATTAACAAACAATAAAATTTGATTGATCAAAATCTGGTTTGTTTATTGAAGGGAAGGATTCCCAGTATCCGAAAGTCTAATGCAGTCTTTGAAGCACCTTTCACCGAACGCCAATGATGACCTCAAGAGCTGGCTACATTCCCTCAAACTTGGGACTACAATAAAATCTCCGCAACTTGCTGCGACTCTGGCTGTTATTCAGGAGAAAGGAATCGAAGGTCATTTTAATTTATATTCTTTGAATTGTTTAATATTAGGTTTATACTACTTTTTAATTTCATCTTTGGCTACTTATAATTCTGCATCTCTTTTATGAATTCCTCTATCCGTCCCCTACATTGATAAATATTTTAGGATATTTGATGATTTTTTTTTTGTACGTTATTACAAAAGTGATGGATGGAAGAAGGAGTGGTAGAAATAATCATTTCTCAAATTAATCACTGAGAAAAAAAATACAGAATGAGGTGTTAATAATTATATTACTGACCTTTCTCCTTTTCTACGTTCATTTCGCCTTTTATTATTTTCTGTTGATGAGAAGATAGCTGACCGTGGACAATATATATGAGGAGAAGATGGTTGGAGTGCGGTCAGAGAATAACACAAATAAGTTGAAAAAAACTTAATAGTGCCGTTTCGGCCAGAATTTCTAGCTCCTGTGATCAAAAGTGTCTTCTTAAAAAAAAAAAGTCTGATTAAAAATATCTTCAACACATGTGTACTTTTATTTGAAAACAAAATGTTATTATCTGCTCAGTTTTTAAAAATTGTTTTTTGTTATGCCAGTTCAGATTACTGAAGTGGTACTACAGTGTTTCTAATACAATGTTTAGATCAGGAAGCTAAAAATATATTTTAAACATCTGCACTTTTATTTGAAAACAAAAATGTTATTGTCTGCTGAGTTTTCTCGAAAAGGTAAATTTTTTTTAAACCAGTTCGAATTACTACAGTGTGCTGAAGTTCTGATAACCAAGATTACATTGTAGTATAGTTAACTAAGGTTTGGATTTCTTTCCCTTCTGCAGTGCGAAAACTACACAGTCTGTCTTTACCTGTTATATTGTAATTTATCTGTATTTAAAAATTTAAACATCTTGGGAATTAATGTTTAAGACATTATTAATTTAAGATTAATGAAGTATACTCTATAGTAAAGTTAGGACTAAATTGCATTTGAATTCAAATATTTTGTTATGTATTATCTGAACGCATTATTATACGTAATAATGTTTGTTAATAACATAATAATGTATGTATTATCTTTAGTATTGTAGTTAGATGGCAAAATATTCAAGGTCACTTTTACATCTCTTCAAAACTATTATGTCTTTAGTTTACATAGACTGCATTACAGCTTCATGTATTTATTTTTTATTTTATTTCGGATTACTGAGATTACACTGTATATCTAAAGTAATTTTTGTGAATATGTTTTATTTTTAATATCCAGTTTTATCTATGTCTACTCTCTCTCTATATATTTACTGTTTCTGTTCAAATATAATTTTATTTTTGCAGCATTGTACACAGGGAGCTTACATGAAGAGCTTACGAAACACTTTGATTCGAAAAGTCTTTCTGAACCAAGCCTCAACAAAGAGCCTTGCAGTGAGGCCATCGCTAAAGGTTACCACTTGATTACTTCAGGCGTAGGCACCGCTGGGCCTTCTCTTCTCGACTCGCTGGTCAACTCAAATTTCAGCCACAACTTTTCAGTGCAAGAATTGGCTGACTTCTTGTTAGGTATTTCGTTAATTCAATCATTTCTTAGATTGTTCTTGGTACATTAACATATTTTTTAATCAAGATTCTATTATTGAGGTTAGTTGTAATATAAATATTTATATACAGAGATTAAAATTTATTGTAATAATACTGATAAAGGCTTAGCTAACCCGAAGGTTCGATGCCAATACCACCAATCGCTCTCTACATAATAATAATAATAATAATAA
>NW_027109375.1:144951-147263 GCF_000696795.3 Halyomorpha halys
TAATAATAAAGGCTTAGCTAACCCGAAGGTTTGATGCCTATACCACCAATAGCTCTCTACATAATAATAATGATAATAATAATAATGAAGGCTTAGGTAACCCAAAGGTTCGATGCTGATACCACCAGTCATTCTCTACACACATTTGTCCAGTGATGCCCCTCCAAATCAGTCTTAACGCAATCCTCCCATCTACATTTTTGTCCACTGCTCGGATGTTTACTTGTTGGTTCTGTGTTTATTAATATTTTAGGGATTCGTTTGTTACTAAGTTCCATAACCTTATGCATCCATCATATTTACCGCAAAGCTACAATCTGAATTACATTTACCAGGTGCAGTTCTCTCAATTCAGCGTTGTGCAACATCCTAAATTCTCCTGTTAAATCATCCTTTTTGGCAATAAAAAAGTTAATATTCATTATTTCCATCTCAAGAATATGCACTTTTATAGCAACAGAAAAATAAAAATGTTTTATTCAAAATTTTACACTTTTCTTCTCTTGGGTTGTTTTTAAAAAATAGTGATAACTTGAACACAAGCACACTGATCTGCTTTAAACTTGGACACACAATTAGAGTGGTAAGTAGATACGGGCAGATACTAGCTATAGTTGAAACTAATAGCTAAAATTTCCATGGATACGGCCCTTGTTCATGAATGAACCGTTGATAAATAAATAGCGTATTCTTGGCTATTAATTTTCCTGATTTTTTCCAATTTTTATTTATTTATTTTATTTTTCCATTAGTTAAATACGAGATCCGAATCTACAAACTTGTATATTCCTCCTCATAAAATGATTTCCTTCAAAAAATCTTTTGTTATCCAAGCTACCCGCCCTGGGATTCTCTACTAACATTCATCCGTAAAACCCTTTCATTAACCGCATTTAAACATAAACTATTTCTTCTACTCCTCAACTATCAATCTTTCTCCAATCTGTAACAATAAAATAATAATAATATTTTATTTATTCTGGGACGAGTCCCTTTAGAATAATACAGAGAAATCAATAGATGAGGACTGAGGAGCCTCAGAGATACTTAAACATAAAATACAAAGAAACATAAACAGTCATTATAAAAAATAAGTATAGGTTACTTTCTCACTTTTATCAGTTGAAAAATAAAAAAAAAAAAAAAAATGAATAAAGAGAAAAGAAAACGATGTAAAAATAATTAAGAATGATATTATAGTTAACATACATATTTACAATTATACTAATTTACAATTTTATGGGGTCTGAATGGATAAGAAATGATTGAACAGGTAGGATTTAAAGGTAGGGAGGGTATTGGAGCGATGGATATTGGAAGGGATGGAGTTCTATAAGGATGAGGCTCGGATAATGAACGATCTATCGAAAGCAGCGTTTCGGCACAAGCATTTTAAATTTACCTTAAGATGAAAATAATATAAAATATCAATGAGGTGTAGATAGTTGACCGTAGATTACTGATTGAAGAAGATGGTCGGGGAGTGCGGTCAGCAAAAAACAACATAAATAAACAAAAATATTTATTTATGCCGACGTTTCGACCTGATTCTCAGGTCTTCATCAGGGCTATAAAAACAAATAATTAATAAAAAATATCAAACATAAAAATCTTGTCGCAGATAATGAGCTGCTCTGATTTTAGGCAAAGAGGAACTGTCTTGGCCTCTTCCTTCTGGTGTTGCTGTCAATGTCGCAGACAAGGATGACAACTATGTTTCCATTGTAAGGTATATCATCTTCATACTGTTATTTATATTGATTACTGCCTTAATTTTACTAAAAACACTAGTAAACATAATTGAACATCATTTAAAGTAGAGTAAATTTTCGAAAATATGAGTCCTAACAGAACTGTGTATGTTCAATATTAGCTCAGACTAATTTTTTTTTTAAAAAACAACATTTCATAAAAATTGTACTGAAAAATCAGTAATTAGTGAATTTATGGTGAGAAATCAATATATCAGGAGCCATGAGACATAAAGATGCCTATTATTACTCAAATTAAAGCTAGTTAAATGTACTATGAAGCAGTTTAAGATGTTTATCTTCGTAGGAGTAGTAGTTTTCATTATATTTGCTAAAATAAATTGATTTCTAGTTGTCCAGACAAATTTTTTTATGCAAATTTCATATTCATATGTAAATATCATAAAAACTACTACCCCTAGAAAGAAAAATGTCTTTATAGTAAATTAAAATATCTTTAATTTAAGTGAATGGAATATGGTCCGGGTCCGGTCAAAAAAACTCAAATAGTGACTGGGTATACTATTTTTATTGAGCCAACGTTTCGCCCCACGTTGCAGG
>NW_027109375.1:148107-149890 GCF_000696795.3 Halyomorpha halys
TTGGTTCAATAAAAATAGTATACCCAGTTACTATTTGAGTTTTTTGACCGCACCTGGACCATATTCCATTCATCTATACACACGGTCAATCAATAATCTTCCAGTATATCTTTAATTTAATTGCTAGCAGTAATGTGTATGCCTAACAGTTTTCGAGATATAGTTTTTCATAAATCAAAAATTGTATTCGAACAACTATAAATCATCTTGTTAATTTATTTTGGAAAATATAAAAACTACTACTCCTACAAATATAAACATTATAAACTACATTATAGTACATTAAACTAGCTTTAATTTGAGTGCTAATAAATATGAAATGGTTCCTGAGATAAAGATTTCCCAAAATAAATTCACTAACTAGTGATTTTTCAGTATATATTTCATGAAATTTTACTTTTTAAAAAGCCGAAATATAGTTATACTTTGCAGACTCATCAATTTTGACTATTAGTTAATACATAATTTTCATTAAATTAATGAAAAATTGGGGTAAAATAACTGCTTTTTTCCAACACAGCGCTACCGCCCCTCCTTTTCACCTTGGATTATGCTGAGCTGTGTCACATACTGTCAGAGCTTCCACCAGACACGTTGGTTCTGGGTTCTGCCCCATTTAAGGATTTTTACACTCCTGCAAATTTTTTCTAATATCGAATTTATTCAAATTTATTTAAATTTATTTTTTGAAGCATGCAAATTTATTTACTTATCTATTCTTTTATTTTACTCACTTTCAATAAAATTTTTTATAAGTTTGTGGTGGCATGATTAACGTCTTCAGCGGCAATGATTGACGTTTGCAAAGAGAGTGTGTGAAATGGGTTTGCCACTGTCGAAATTATTATCAACATTTTTATTTCTGTAGTATATTTCTTTTAAATCTATTTTTAATTATAATTCATTTAAAGTTTCATTATTTTACATTTGTTTTAGAGGCAAACCCATTTGAAACCTCTCGCCATATGATTAATTACAATAAATTTAATTAGGAAGAACTTGTGTTGTTATCTAAAAAAAACTGTAAATTATAAATGTTGTGTTATATAAGTAAGTGTAAATATTGTTCTATTGACGAATAAAGAACGTAATTATCGTTACATATATATCTTTATCGTTACACACGAACACGCACTAAAAGTTTTTTTTTTTACAGTGTTTTGGATTATTTCACATTGTCCAAATGTTTCATAGAAAATGTAGTGATATACAGTAACTTTCTAGAGTCCTTATTCAGTTAAGAAACCCGCAAAACATTCATGTATCATTCTGTAGTCTTATGTGTGACCAGCCAAGCTCAAAAAAAAAAGTTGTACGTACTTAAAATTACATATTTAAAGCGGCTATTAGTCTGGATGTCCCATCAATAAAATCGACTAACCAGAAATGCCATTTTGTATAATTGATTTTTCATGTCTTTTCTGTTTTATCAAACGATTTTTATTAAACTCAGCAAGTCAGTGTAAAATTATATGGTATTTAATATTAGTTAGTTCCGATTCTTATTTAAATAGTTTGGCAGGTCTTAAATTATGGATTTTAAAAATTTTCTTCTAAAATACTTTTAATTTTGTTTATTTGAAAAAAAATATTAATAACCATTTCTCATCGTTAGCAATATTAAACAAAAATAGCAATAACTTCTACACAAGCTATATATATATATATATAGGGTGGTAAGTAAAGGTTGTATAATGTAGGTTTTTTAACTGTAGCATGAGGTTTTTTATTTTACATTATATATATATATATATATTAACTGTAGCATGAGGTTTTTTATTTT
>NW_027109375.1:150064-155874 GCF_000696795.3 Halyomorpha halys
TTCAAATATAAAAGAGATTGCTTGGGTTAAAATTAAAAACTTCAATATTTAACAGATAATATAATTTTATAACATAAGAGACTTTTCTCAGGGCGGGTTTCCTGGCAATCAGAACAGACGACACTTTACTACTAATAACACTAACTTAATTTCTAGACATTTTACAAATACAATAAATTCCACTTAGAAACAAGACTAACCAATTACACAGCTTCTCCTGATAATTGTTGATCTCTTCTCGATGATGCTATATCCAACTCCCAATAATGGCTTCCCGTCTCTAGCTGAACGGACGTCTTCTCCCAAAGCCCGCAAAATCAAAAGTCACTGTTTCCTCTCCTCCATCTTCAATTTTCACTGCTCGATCCAAAAAATAATCGATTGTAGTACAATCGTTCTGCTTTATTTGCAATGTAATTAGTCTATTGATAATTGTCACTTTTTTCCATTTCTTCTTTGATTATTCCTTTTCCATAATTAGTGCATAGTAACAACAAAAGTTGAAAAATTTCAATCCATATTATCAAACAAACAACCCAATGAACACTCTGTAAGGACGCACACCGCCATCTTTCTTGTTTTGAAAAGCGTCTTTATTTTAGATAATGAAAACTGGTTAGCTTGCTTTTTGATTTAAAATAACAAATAAACAATACTGAAACAATATACATAAATAAAAACATAATTAAAATAATTTATCTATAAATATCAACTATTTATTAAAAAAGAGAATATTACAATATATATATATATATAGTTAACCATTTTATTTCAAATTATGAAGACCTGCTGATTTTTTCAACAAAAGAATTTTTTTTTTTTTTATGCCAGTTCTGATTACTTGAGTGTTCAGATTACTCAGATAGTTCAGAATTTTTATTTATAAAATTCTTTGGTTAATAAATATTGAATTATTTCAGTGGACTTGGACCGGTTCTTGGATCTCAAAATCTTCTGAAAGATGGTTACATCGTCGGATCACTATTGCATCGGTCTAATCTTTCAAAAATCAATTCGTTTGGTGCACCATTTATTGCTACAACGCTAGTGCATAAATGTGAAAAACGTATCATTACAGGTATTTTTATAAATTAGTTACTTTCTCTTTTGACTTAAAAATACAGTTGAATATTGATAAATTCCATATTCTGCTTCCTCTCCTTATTTACCTTTATTTTTCCCATTCATTTTACCCTTACAACCTTAAATCATGCACTATTAAATTTCTGTAAATGTATTTAAATATTGTAAAAATCTTTAAGTAAGTTATTGTTAGCAGAGGTGATTCCTACCTACTGCATTGGCAATCTCTTTGGATTATAGATAACAGTGTCTGTTTAACTTGCCTAATAGGTGCAGTGTATCACTTTATTTTTTCTTTATTCACCTATCTTCAGTCTGTTATACCTATCTTCAATCTATTTCACCTCTTATCAATTCACCTACCTAACTTTTATCTCTGTCAAGCTACATTCTCACCTCTGCAAGTATCTCACCTTTTCTTCATTCATATAATTCTGTTTCTATAGCCCACATTATATTATCAATTGTAATTAACTAGTATCAATATTAATTAAAACCAACAGTCACTTATAATCACCAATAATATATACCGTTGTTATTTATTAATGTTCTTTTGTCAAGCAGAGCTCTGTCGGTTAATTTTATTCCTAAGAATCTATAAATAACCAGTATATTTTAAGTTTCATTCATTTTATTATTAAATATAAGATCAATAAAAATTTTTTGAGGTTAAAAAGCTTCCAATTTGAATGTATTTTATTCTAAATTAATATATTGTTGCACGTCTCGTAGTGTAATAGCGTAAAGCAATTCTTTTTCCAAGCATGTAGATAATGACATAATCTCCTTTGTGAAATTAAATTTTGACTAGTAATGAGGTTTATTTAAAGTACACGAATATGGGACAAATGTCCCAAAACATTGTGCAACAATATTTTAATTTATCCACTAACCCTCAGTGTTATATAATTTAAAAAAAAAATTTACTCACCATAACAGCCCACCAGTAATCTTACCTTCTCGACATGCTTTGTATTTTTATAAAAATTGTCATTTATATCATTAATACAATTATGCAAAATACTACTGTCACTTGTCTCTGGTGAGTTAAGCATTGGACTTCCTATATCTGTGACTTTGATCAATTTATAATAAATTCTCTTTTATTCTGGTAAAAAAAAAACAGAAGTGTATCACTAAAATTGTAAAATGTATGAACTGTATAAAATTAAATGAGAAAAATGTTTACTTTTGAGGTTACGAGGTAGTTGATGAATCTGTTGATTTCTTATTTTTGTTATTAGGTGGAGTGGACGTGCGAGATATGCTGCAGGTTGTGCCGAAGCTACTATGGGGTTCAGAAAGCATAATGAACAGTATAGAAGCGGCGAGAGTACGGATTACAGAAAACAGTCTTTTAGCCGAAATTAACCATTCTCCATTTTTGCCATTTACACTCCCTCCGGCTTCGATGCCATATCCTGTCATAAATGTGATTAAAAAAAGAGGGGACAATGTATTCGCCTACGATGATTCCAGGAGTCTATAACCTAAAACTTTTTTTTAATGAAATGACCTATTTAATGTCAATAAAAGACTGTTATTTGTTTAATAATTTATTTCATTTTAAGGATTATTTTCAAGTTTAAGTAGGTTGACGAATGAGACAGAAGCGGATATGGCTGTTGCAAATATTACCTGAAGAGTCTGGGTTTCGTATGATATAAAAATAAAAAAACATTTATTATACCCTTTAATGTTGAAAAAAAAAAAGGTCTCCACTGTTGTTAGTAGTTATTAAACATCCCCTTGGTAAGAACTAATTATATTTCAAGATCTGTGGTGCTATAAGAGATTTTTAACTGCTAAAGTATTCTAAATAGATCAGATTCTGTATGGTGTGCTTCGACGCATTTAGCAAAGGCCAACAGATAACATTATGCGATAAACCTACAAATATAATTAGCTTATAAAAAGAAGATGGTCTGAGTGGAAGGAACTCAAATAGTAATGAAACCATTTATTATGAGCCAACGTTTCGCCCCACTTTGCATGGCTTCATCACGGCTAAAAAGATACAAACAAATAAAATATTGTAACAAAGCAAGAGAATACAAAAAAAAAATATAAAAGTAAACTCTAGGATATGGGTAGAAATGAACAAAATAAATTAAAGAAAATAAAAATTAGAAATGCAGTGAAAAGTATAAATAAACAAGAATAAAAAAAATTAGACAATTAACGAAAACAGAAAGTCAAGGAGTGAATGGTATCTTCCATTTCTTCTCAGTTATTCCGGACAGTTATTAATACTATTATGCATCATGATTTCATACTTAAATTGAGTAATTCTGCTATACACCAGAAAATCAACCGTATCGATACCAGATCAAAATTATTTTTAAATATGCTTCATCTGCACATATTATTATTATTGCGCCAAGGGTCGGTAGTCCCTTCTTCACCTCGACCCAGTTTGATCTTTTGTGAGCTATCCCTATTTCCGCTCATTAATTCTTTTGGGTCTGTTCTAGTAATCTCTTCAGGTTTCATTCTATTCTGTCCCAAATACTGCAGTCTTTGGAAGGCAAGGGACATTCACACAGAATATGCTGTACCTTCTCCTCGTCTTCCATACTTAGAGGACAGGTGGATTTCTCCACCAGCTTCATCTTCTTAAGATGATATTTTAAGGGCAGTGGCACATGAGGAGTCATCAATTTATTATAATTGTTATCATCTTCAATTTAAGACGATACTTTTAGTAAGATTAAGGTAAAATTTTGCCTTTTCCTTTGATATTTAAATAAAGAGTTTGGATTGATTCATGCTTGGTTTCAATGTCCAGTATGTTTCCTTCTCTTTATGTTCTCAGGAGTCAACCACCTTCCTGATTGCACTTCCAGATATGTTACAATATGGCTCTGGGCCAACTAGCATCATTTCTGATCCCTTGGGGTGTCTGCCTCATCTGCACATATACCTACATATAAAGAAAAACTAGATCGGAAACATGACATTTTATATCTTTATTATTACTTATTTATGTATAATTATTTTTTCATGACATTTATTTAATTTCAATTTTTTTTTTTCCTTCCCCGTATTGTTTTTGTTTTATGTACATCTCCTGTATTTTTTAACTGTATATTTTACGTATTTTTATATAAAAAACTTTTACTCTTGCCATTGTTACTTATTTTTATTCTTATTATTGTATCTTATCTTTATATTTTTATTTTTATCATTGTATCATTTTGTATCTTTTTAGCCCTGATGAAGCCCTACAAAGTGGGGCGAAACGTCGGAAAATAAATAGTTGTAAACTATTTTTGTTTCTCCTTTGACCGCAACCCTGACCATCTTCCTATACAGGAAAATAAATAGTTGTAAACTATTTTTGTTTCTCCTTTGACCGCAACCCTGACCATCTTCCTATACATATAGATCGGAAACATTTTTCAAGATTACTTTGTTTCTCAGATTCTTTCATGCTAAGTCTGACTGCAGTTAATCTTCTGCACAGATTGGAACCTGGCCTCTCCAGAACTTTTAAAATGTGATGATTTCTGTGTATACGAGTATATCGAGGCGATACCTGTTTCCTGAGCTAAAATATAATTAGGTTTACATATCTAAAATTTTATAACTGTGATATATAAATAGAAATATTTCCATTGGAAATTTTTCTAGCTATTTATTCTTAATATGGTTTGTATTCCACACAAAAGTTAAGAAAAAATAATAGGAAAACCATAAAAATATTGTTTAAAATTTAGGAAGTTTTTTTTTTCTGTTTTTCTAAGAATAGCTTTATTTTAAGACTAGTATATTAGTAATAATGATTGAGCTTAGATTATTTGTTTATGGAAGCTTGTTTTATTTATTGTTACATCAAATGTCTCCGTTTAATTTTGTTTTCACTGTCCACACCTTAGTTTAAGTTTAATACATATGCACGAAATTTGTAATAAAAAAAAAATGTATCATATGAAACTAAATTCTATTTGTATGGACTCGCCCAAAAATAAATAAAACAATAAAAAAAAGAGTATTTATTATATATTTACCACAACAGATTCTTATTTAAAAATCTACATTCAATTAACTCAATTCACTAAGTGCTATCTGACAAATCAAAACAAATTATGAGTTTTCTTCTGTCTTTTTTTTTTTTAAAATCCTGCTTGTATTAATTGCTTGCGCTTAGTATAAAATATATATAACTTCTGTATAAGGGAATAGAGAAGTAGAACATACCCAGTTTATCAATTACTTCCAGATGTGGCAATGCTTCCCAATTGCTAGATTTATGGATATAGATAGATTAATTGAATACAATTGAAACTTTGGTATACATTTAGTTACATATGCATTTGATTATAATCATTGGCTTATTATATCTATTGAGTTTATAGCAGTAAATAACAAAATATAATAAAAATGTATGGTAAAAAAAAAAATCAACATCACTTGACCAATCCACTGCAAACTTGGGAGAGGTTAAGGGCTGTATAAACTGAGCCAAAGGGCAATAATTGGATCAAAAGTTTTTCTTTATTTGAAACCAATATTTTGCCCCTATATAGGCATTAAGTTTATATGACATGACAGTTTAAAATAGAATAAATTCAGCTTTCCAATATTGTATTAACCTAGGATTTGGATGAAATGTAGAAGAGTTATGAACAATTATATAACCAACAATGGTCACCAATGTGCAACATTTCTAATTTTTAATTTCTTTAAAAAATTGTACTTAAGGGTTTCAGACGACACTAAAAAAT
>NW_027109375.1:156734-158826 GCF_000696795.3 Halyomorpha halys
TTTACTAAAAAAGAGCATATTACATTTTATATAGTTGACTGTAAAACTTAAATATTAGAAGGTGGTCAGGGTTGCGGTAAAAAAAGAACAAATAGTTTATAACTATTTAATGTCGACTTTCTTCCCACTATGCAGCGCTTCATCTGGGCTAAAAAGATACAAAAAAAACAAAACAACTAAGAACATTAGAACAATAAGGTAAATTAAGGTTGGATAAATATGTAAAAATTAAGTAATAAAATTATATATGAATAAAAGGAAGGAAGACATAAAATAGTATTAATATAAAATAAACTTGAATAAACAATGATAAGAATGACTTACTTAACTATGAATTACGCAACTATGGTAAGATTAAAAATTTTAAAAAATACCTAAAACATACAGTTAAAACAGTACAGGAGACATATATAAAACAAAAAACATGAAGAAATTAGAGATTAAATAAACGTTGTGAAAGAATAAATATAAATAAAAATAATAATAATGATATTAAATGGTAATAAATGAGCAAAGAACAAATCAGGACCACCTACCTGTTCAAAGCGAAAGGTTGAACAGAAGGTGACAATAAAGCGAAAGCGTAGAGGAGTGGGGAGGAGGTGGCCAGCCGTTTAACGGCTATATTTCTATTTCAAATACGTCGCGTATACAGGAAATATTCATAAAAATATGATGAAAAATTGTAGAAGAAAGATACAGAAATATGATTATAATAATAACTATAATAATTTTCTAATTTAGGAATAACTAAGTAAAAATAGAATGATTCATATCGTTACTAATAATACGAGTATTTACTGAAGAAAATATAGTTAGGGTAGTTAATACAATATAGGATATAATAGGGGTATTCATGATCTTTAGTTTAACATGTTAAAGCGTGTTAAATGGAAAAACTCATGTTAAATGGAAAAAAATTGCCTTCTTTTGCCGTGGTAAAACGAAATAACATTTAACATGGCTGAGAGTCTGTTACTTGGTCTGTTAAATGGAGAATGACGTCACACAATAGATCAGTTGAGCTCGCCACCATTTTTGCTTGTTGTGTCAGGTTAGTTCATTCGTGTTTGTGCTAGTTATTATTTCATACCCCTGTTATTAAATCACAATGGATAACTTTAATAATACAACGGAGAAAAAAACAGAAGAGGTATTAGCAGACCGCCTTGTGTGGAGCGATTTGAATTTGAAAAGGAAAGGATTGCGGAGGGACTGAAGCTTCGTAAAATCAAAATACAAAAAAAAAATTGAATTAAAAAAAATTAAAACTAGAGCTTTTAAAGAAGTCCGATTGACAAAATAATTGAACTTATTGATTTCATGTCAAATCAACACATTTCATATACTTTTTTACCTCATTATCTCATAATCTAATAAAATTTGACACCAAAGTAGCACATAAATTTGACTCACTCTAGGCATGTTGTAATAAATTGCTTAAATCAAAACTGAAACTTAAATCAGATTCGAAGTAAACAATAACAGGAGGCTCTGGAAGGAAAGGTTATAAACATAAAGGCTTATAGAAGTTGCTTAGAAAATCCGCTAGGGGCTCTAATGGATTTAACGTTTAACATGACTTCAAATAGGGCTGCTCACAATCCTATAGTTATAACATTTAACATGGTAAAACATTTTACATTTAACACAACATCATGAATACCCCTAATAACAATGATTGTAAAAGAAGTAAATAAATAATAATTTTTTAAAAAATTAACTCTGATTTATTGTCAATATCTGTTTAACCTATCTCTTTGAACAGGTAGGGGGTATTGATTTGTTCTTTGCTCATTTATTATCATCATTATTATTTTTATTTATATTTATTATTTCACGACGTTTATTTAATCTCTACTTTCTTCGTCATATTTTTTTTGTTTCGTTTTTGTTTTATATGTCTCCTGTACTTTTTTAATTGTATATTTTAAATTTTTATTCTTGTGTAGTGTATTGGGTATAAAATAAAGTACTGAAAAGAAATATAATAAAGTTTTAACTAATAATTATCCTTTTGAACTTAAGTTGTAGGATTAAAAATAATTATTTATATCAAATATGTATATATATTATATATATCGTATTATTG
>NW_027109375.1:158876-163234 GCF_000696795.3 Halyomorpha halys
TTTAACTAATAATTATCCTTTTGAACTTAAGTTGTAGGATTAAAAATAATTATTTATATCAAATATGTATATATATTATATATATCGTATTATTGGTAACGATATGTATTATTCTTTTTTTTACTTAGTTATTCCTAAATTAGAAAATTATTATAGTTATTATTATAATCATATTTCTGTATCTTTCTTTTATTTTTTTTTCTTTTTTGTTATCTTTTAGGAAAATTTCCTGTATACGCGACGTATTTGAAATAGAAATATAACCGTTAAACGGCCACCTCCTCCCCACTCCTCCACGCTTCTGTTTTATTGTCCCCTTCTGTTCAACCTTTCGCTTTGAACAGGTAGGTGGTCTTGATTTGTTCTTTGCTCATTTATTATCATCATTATTATTTGTATTTATATTTATACTTTCACGTTTATTTAATCTCTAATTTCTTCATGTTTTTTGTTTTAAATATGTCTCCTGTACTGTTTTAACTGTATATTTTATTCTTACCATAGTTACGTAATTCATAGTTAAGTAAGTCATTCTTATCATTGTTTATTTTATATTAATACTATTTTATGTCTTCCTTCCTTTATTTATATATAATTTTATCACTTAATTTTTACATATTTATCCAACCTTAATTTACCTTATTGTTCTAATGTTCTTAGTTGTTTTTTTGTATCTTTTTAGCCCAGATGAAGCCCAGCAAAGTGGGAAGAAAGTCGACATTAAATAGTTATAAACTATTTGTTCTTTTTTTACCGCAACCCTTATTTATATTTATTCTTTCACGACGTTTATTTAATCTCTACTTTCTTCTTCATTTTTTTTTTGTTTCATTTTTGTTTTATATGTCTCCTGTACTTTTTTAACGGTATATTTTATACGTTTTTATATTTTATACGTTTTTGAATCTTTTTATAATAAATATTTATATGTTTTAGTAATATATTTATATAGAAATAAACACATATTTATGCAGATATATTGACATTTTTAAGAAAAATAGCATCACTAGAATGAGTCTAGCGTGACCTAGTAATATAAGAGCCCGGTAAAAAAATAGTTTGTTATTTCACCCCAATTTTTTATTATATTAATGAAAACTATGTATAATTAATAGTACAAATTTATGAGTCTATCAAATATAATTAGGGGGAATAAAAAATGGTGGCTGTTTCAAAACTTTAAATAAAATTAATTTTTCATTCGGGGCCCTTATGTCTTTAAAACAACTAACAACAATAGAAATAATAGAAAATAATTTAAAGTAGAGTAAATTTTAGTAAACATACATATGTCTATTAGCACTTAAATCAAAGATAGTTTAATGTACTAGAAAGTAGTTAATGACACTTATCTTTGTTGGAGTAGTAGTTTTCATATTGGCTAAAATAAATTGATTTCTAGTTGTTCGGACAAATTTCCATATGAAAAATTCTTAAAAACTACTATCCTTACCAAGATAAGGGTAATAAACTAATTTATAGTGAGTTAAACTAGTTTTATTATGAGTGTTGGCAGACATCTGTACGTCTTATGATACCTGACAAAAGATTTTTTCATAATTAAAAACATTAGTCCAAACAACTATAAATCAATTTATTTGAGCAAATATCATGAAAACTACTACACCTACGAAGATAAAGGTCATAAACTACTTTATAGTACATTAAACTAGCTTTAATTTGATTGCTAATAGACATCTTAACGTTGGATGGTTTCAAAAATAAAGTGTTTCATAAATCAAACTTATTGTCCGAAAAAAACTATAAATCAATTTATTTTAGCAAATATCATGAAAACTACTACACCTACGAAGGTAAAGATCATAAACTACTTAATAGTACACTAAACTAGCTTTAATTTGAGTGCTAATAGACAACTAATCTTTTGGAAACACTTTTGTGAAGTGCCTTTGATTGTCCGTTTATATTCTTCTTAGAAGAATTTGTTCATTGTCATTTGTTCATGGATTTTTTTTCTTTTTTTAAAAATATAATAGTAAATATTTACAACTTAGAGTCCGCGACCGTAATTAGCTGGCGATAAGCTGTAAGAGTCACAATCAGGGCGAGATGCCAGAACGTTTTTTTGTTAGAGATATGTAAACCATGTGCCATGTCCCGAGAGAATTGTGATGTCGTCGGATGGTACGTGTCTTCTGGAGTCAGTAGTACGGGATCTCCTCTTCGGGAAACTAGGGCGAATAATGGTGAGTTAACTATTGACTAATTGTAAAACTACCAGAATCAATAGGACGTTTCAAAATGGTTTATTTTTTAAATTTATTATAAAAGTAAATAACAAACTATTGTACTGGAAATCAAGTCGTGGGATACCTTCAACTATAAATATAGAGTGGTCTTACATACAAGGCTAATTATAGTACAAGAGCCCAAGAGGAGAAAAAAGTCATTTATTTTATTACTAGTCAAAATTGATCTGCCAAGTATAGGTAGGGGGAATACAAATTGGCGGCTGTTGCAAAACCTTAGAAAAAATATTTTTTCATTCCGAGCTGTATATCTTTAAAACTACAAACAACACTAGAAAACCTAAGAGAAAATCATTTAGAGAAGAGTAAATTTTCTAAAATATGAGCCCTGATAGAGCTATTTAAGTACAGTAGTTCTCGAGATATATCTTTATTAAAAGCAACATTTCATAAAAATGTACTAAAACATTAGTAGTTAGTGAATTTATTTTAAGAAGTCTATATCTCAAGAACTATGAGACGTATAGATGTCTATTAGCACTCAAATTAAAGCTAGTTTAATGTACTATAAAGTAGTTTATGATCTTTACCTTCGTAGGAATAATAGTTTTCATGATATTTGCTAAAATAAATTGATTTATAATTGTTTGGGCAATAATCAAACTTATGAAAAACTTCATTCCAGAAATCTCTGGACGTACAGATATTTGCCAGCACTCAAATTAAAGCTAGTTTAATGTACTATAAAGTAGTTTATGATCTTTACCTTCGTAGGAATAGTAGTTTTCATGATATTTGCTAAAATAAATTGATTTATAATTGTT
The DNA here is from genome assembly GCF_000696795.3 of Halyomorpha halys. Lineage (NCBI taxonomy): Eukaryota > Metazoa > Arthropoda > Insecta > Hemiptera > Pentatomidae > Halyomorpha > Halyomorpha halys. The sequence continues at coordinate 161,911 of NW_027109375.1, forward strand.
TGGAGAATAATCAAACTTATGAAAAACTTTATTTCAGAAACCATCCGACGTAAAGATGTCTATTAGCAATCAAATTAAAGCTAGTTTAATGCACTATTAAGTAGTTTATGACCTTTATCTTCGTAGGAGTAGTAGTTTTCACGATATTTGCTCAAATAAATTGATTTATAGTTGTTCGGACATTAGGTTAGATTTATGAAAAACTTTATTTCAGAAACCATTGGACGTATGGATGTCTATTAGCGCTCAAATTAAAACTAGTTTAATGAGATATAAATTAGTATGACGTTTATTTTCGTAGAAGTAATAGTTTTCATGATATTTGCTCAAATAAATTGATTTATAGTTGTTTGGACTAATTTTTTTAATTATGAAAAAATCTCTTCTCAGGTATCATAAGACGTACAGCCTCTGCCAACACTCATAATAAAACTAGTTTAACTCACTATAAATTAGTTTATTACCCTTAAATTTTGGTAAGGGTAGTAGTTTTTATGAATTTTTGCATATGAAAATTTGTCCGAACAACTAGAAATCAATTTATTTTAGCCAATATGAAAGCCACTACTCCAACGAAAATAAGTATCATTAACTACTTTCTAGTACATTAAACTATCTTTGATTTAAGTGCTAATAGACATATGTATGTCGAATGATTTTTTAGATATAGTTTTCTCAAAATAAATTCACTTACTGCTGGTTTTTCATTATTTTGTTATGAAATGTTGCTTTTTAATAAACTGTATCTCGGGAACTATTGGACGTAAATAGCTCTACTAGTGCACACAGTTTAGAAATTTTACTCTACTTTAAATTATTTTCTATTATTTCTATTGTTGTTAGTTGTTTTAAAGATATGGAGCTCTTAAAGAAAAATTAATTTTATTTAAAGTTTTGAAACAGCCACCATTTTTTATTCCCCCTAATTATATTTGACAGACTCATAAATTTTGACTATTAATTATACATAGTTTTCATTAATATAATAAAAAATTGGGGTGAAATAACAAACTATTTTTTTACCGGGCTCTTATATTACTAGTTCACGCGAGACTCATATCTGGTGATGATATTTTTATGTGATAAAAATGTCAATATATATACATAAATATATGACTAAAACATATACATATTTATTATAAAAAGATTTAAATATGTATAAATCCAAGAGAAAATGTACAACATATCGTTACTCTTATCCCTATTGCCGAATCCGCTTCCGAGTCACGTTAGACAACAAACTTTTGTTCAATGATTGTTCACGGTATTGATTTTTTTAAAAATATTTATTTATTGTTATTTACAACTGTACATTATAATACAT
>NW_027109375.1:163809-170700 GCF_000696795.3 Halyomorpha halys
AGTCCAAGGTAGCGGATCTGTTCTACAGGGGTAAGAGTAACATCATTAAATGAAACTGTAGGGGAGTCGGTAGGTTTACGAGGAAGGGTAAAGGTAATTTGATGGGATTTGTTAGAATTTATCTTAATCCTCCAATTATGACACCAATCTTCGAGGGCTGTGATATAGGATTGGAGATTTCGGGATACAATTAATGGGTTATTATTAACAGCGAGCACACATGTGTCATCGGCATACGTGGTGAGGATAGTGTTAGGATTGGTTGGAATGTCAGCTGTATAGGCGGTGTAGAGGGATATTGATTTAAAATTAGAAAACGTAAAGAAAATATTGTACAAAATGTTTCTACATTTTAATAAAAATCAAAATTAGCACCAGAAATAATTATACTATTTAAATAGTACAAAAGCCCAAGAGGAGAAAAAAGGCAGTTAGTTAACCCTAATTTGTTATTACTTTAATGAAAACTATGTATGATGAAGGTACCTTCAGTTACTTTTGTATAATATGAATATTTGTTAATAATTCTGAGGCATTTGTTTTGAAATACTTGCAAATGTTAAGTTGGTTGAATTAGCAAAGCTTAGTATTGCTTTTAGGACATGAGCAGGGAATAAAAAAATGCAGTTATTTCACCCCAATTTTTGATTACTTTAATGAAAACTATGTATAATTACTAGTCAAAACTGATGAGTCTGCCAAATATACGTAGAGGGAATAAAGAATGGCGGCTGATTCAAAACCTTAAAAAACATTATTTCTTTCATTTGGGGTTCTATATCTTTACAACTACCAACAACACTAGAAAATCTAAAAGAACAGCGTTTAAAGAAGAGTAAATTTGTGGAAATATGATCCCTAATAGAGCTATTTAGTTCTCGAGAAATAGCTTTTTAAAAAGCAACATTTCTCAAAAAATCTACTGAAAGATTAGTCGTTAGTTAATTTATTTTGAGAAATATATTTCTCAGGAATTATGTGACGTATAGATGTCTATTAGCACTCTAATTAAAGCTAGTTTAATGAGCTATAAAGTAGTTTATGACCTTTACTTTCGTAGGAATAGTAGTATTCATGATATTTCCTAAAATAAATTGATTTATAGTTGTTCGGATAATAAGTTTGAGTTTTGAAAAACATTATTTCAGAAACCATAGGACGTACAGATGTTTGCCAGCACTCAAAATAAAGCTAGTTAAATTTACTATAAAATAGTTTATAACACTTATCTACGTAGGGGTAGTAGTGTTTATGATACTCGCATATGAATATAAATTTGTCAGAAAAATTATAATCCAATTTATTTTAGCAAACATCATGAAAATTACTACTCCTACGACGATAAACTTATTAAACTACTTTATAGCCCATTGAACGAGCTTTAATTTGAGTACTAACACACATCTGTACGTTAAATGGTTTTTGAGACTTTTTCAAAATAAATTCACTTATTTCTGATTTTTTAGTACGTTCTGTAGAACATTTTTATGATATATTGCTTTTTAAAAAGCTATATCTCGAGAACTATTGAACGTAAATAGCTCTATTAGGGCTCTTATTTCAGCAAATGTACTCTACTTTAAATGATGTGCTCTTAGATTTTCTATTGTTGTTGGTAGTTTTAAAGATATAGAGGTCGGAATAAAAAAAAATTATTTTTAACGTTTTTAAACAGCTGCCATTTTTTATTCCCCCTACCTATACTTGGCAGACTCGTCCGTTTTGACGAGTAATCATACATAGATTTCATTAAAGTAATAAAAAATTGATGAATGACACAATTCTTCCTTTTTCAACTGCAATAATTTATTTCATCTAATCAACAACAACGTTTCGGGAAAAATCCCACATCTTCAGGTTGCTGATAAAAATATTTTATATATAACGTATAATTATCTCCTATTTTGTCATTATTGCTAATATTATTGTCATTTAATTGATAAAAAACTTTTTTACTATTAACAATTATACATTTTTAGGAGAATAATTACCTTAAGGAAGGAGGAAGGTAATTATTCTCCTAACAATATATAATAGTTAATAGTAAAAAAGTTTTTTATTCATTAAATGACAATAATATTATTAAATATTAGCAATAATGACAAAATATGAGATAATTATACGTTATATATAAAATATTTCTATCAGCAACCTGAAGATGTGGGATTTTTCCCGAAACGTTATTGTTGATTGGAAGAAATAAATTATTGCAGTTGAAAAAGGAAAAATTGTGTCATTCACCAAATTCAGTTTAATAGTATTTTAAATATTTGAATAAAAAAGTATTCGGATTGTTTAGTCGCATTTTCATTCGAATAAAAAAGTATTCGTCTCTTGTCAATGGAATAATTTTTGCCCAACTATGGTTACTTGTAACACAACATACTTATTTTAGTCTAATCAGACGATATTTTTAATCTAATAATAAATAGGCCTATACAAGTATACAGTAATAATTACAAATATTAGAAGTGTACAACATTAGTACATGACTTTTTTTTTTCATCTCTTTGGTTCTTTTTTTTCTACCTTTTTCTTTTTCATGATTTTTTTCCTCCTTTTTCTCTTTTTTTTCTTTCTTTTTCCCTTTCATATTTTGGTTTTAACCCAATGTGGCTCTGACAGAATAGTGATAGACATATGAGAAAATATAAGAAAGATACTTAAGTAACAAATATAAATAAAAAAAAAAAAATCAAACTATGTTAAAATTAATATATAACAAATTTAACTTTAAGTACTAAAGGCGACTATTACCTTTACCTAAGTCAGATGAGGTTTCAGCTGGACGATTACCGCGAGGACAACCTGACCAGAGAACTGGAGGAGCTGCTGAGGGACTTAGAAGACTTGGATCCGGATTGGACCCGAAGCGGGTACCCCCAGCCCAGGCCGGAGCGAACGGCTCTCTGCAGTGACGAATGCTCCAGGTACTTTGGCTGTCAGTCCATGATCATCTTGGGTGTGGACGTCCTTGGTCAGGATGCAATGGTGAGTCTTTTAGTATGCGCATGTCTTGCAGATTTACCTGGATACTTTTCAAATGTGTGTATTAAATAAATTAAAGAGATATTTCACAAAATAATAATTTCCAGTTACATAGTAATGTAAGCTACACTTTACTAAGTAGAAAATACAAACTCTATGACACTAATAGCTACGAACTACTGTATACAACTTGTCTTCTAAAGTGTCCTTTGACAATTTTTTTCGACTATTGCTCTGAAAAATTACTCTTTACAATGAATCTTATCTCTAACATGAGGGGATTTTATGTGGCGTATTAAAGTGGGTATAGGTTAGAACTAGAGGGGCGGGGTGTTAATAGAGATAATGTCGATGGAGGGATACTGAATTTTAAATAGACAGAAACAAGGCTGTGCCAGTTTACTGTGTTGTATATTGTAGGGGCAGTTATAACCGCAAATTTTGATTTACCTTTAGTTATATAGGTACTTATCGTTTATACTTGCCCACGCTCAGCGGAGAATGGGGGTGAGTTAAAGTAAAAAAAAAAAAAATCGCAAAAGGGGGAAAAATACAACAAAGAATAAATTGCTCCTTAGGCACCATGTTATTTTTCCGCTTGGAAATAAAAAAAAAAACCCGAAGCGATGACTTCAATATGCCCACAATATACCCCTGTATAAACAATTATCGAACTATGACCACTGGCGAATACCTTCACAAATATATAATTTAAAAAGAAATATATGTACACAAAATGGAAAAGAAAAAAAATTCTTATCAATTAAAAAATACAATAAAACAAACAAAACTTATAGGTTGACCTTACCTTGACGTAAATTCCCTAGCTTAATCTTATTAACTAAATTTACATTATAACACGAAAGAGGAACATAAAATAAAAATAAAAAAAAATTAGTTCGAACCCAACGTAGTCCTTGGGTTACTTTTGACAAAACACAAGGTTGTCCGATATCTCCTTTTCGGCCGTCTCACCTTCCCCAGAAGTATGAAGATGACTCCGGCCACCACTCTTCTGTCCAAGACGTATTGAAGAACAGTTGGCACGCAGTACACTATATCCACACTTCTAGTGTTAATAACTGCCCATTGAAGTAGGACATCATAATTTACAAAAACAAAACATACATGATAACATTTCTTATATGGCGATCTTTCGATACAAACAGTAAAGACACAGGGCCTGATAAACTATCACCACCTCATATCGAACAATCGTAACGTGTTCAAAAACCAAACGGTAATCTTTTCAAAATCGAGCAACCTTTGTCTACGGAGATATCGCCAGTGTTTTATTGTGATATATACGGTGCGTCACAACCGTAACATACTATATATGATACCTTCAACTTAAATAATGATTTTTTGATAAAGTATTAAATGCATCTTGTTCGAGGCATTCTGCTATTAGTGCTCTTCTCCTTCTCTTCTTCTTTGTCATCCTCCTTAAGTGCCTATCAGCGTGGAGGAGCCTCTAACCACTTGGTCCACTCATCTGGAACCATGGCAAGCATCTTCATCTGAGACAGCGTTTTTACTCTTCCCAGACCTAGTCGTTGGATATGCTCCATATAGCTCCTTCTAGGTCTGCCTCGTGGTCTCCTACCAGTTGGCCTCGCCTCCGTACATTTTCTTGGCACTCTGTCTTTCCCCATTTTACAGACTTGTCCATACCATCGGAGCTGTCGGTGTTCAATCACTGATTTTACTGAGGGGTCTGAAGCTCTCTTATTCTTTCATTATTTATCCTATCTCTCCTAATTTTGCCCAATATTCTTCCCAAAAATCGAATTTTAGCAGCCGTAATCCTGCTCATGCGCTTGTCTTGGGTCGCCCAACTTTCACTGTCATATAGTGTTGGAAGATATATTGCTTTAAAGATATGGAACTTGATATCCTTACTTACTTACCTCTTTCCCACAATAGTATTGCATATCTGGTTGTAAATACTATTTGCTTTATTTATCCTATTGGACACTTCTTGGTCTATTTTGCCAGACTCATTGAAAATTGTTCCAAGATAGGTATAGAAGTCCACTCTTTCCAATATTTCATCATTGCATACTATTTGTGCATTGCCCACGTCCACTTCATTTCTGGCAATCTCAGTCATAACCTTGCTCTTGCGGCTGTTAATACTCATTCCTTTGCGGGGGAGTTCCTCTGGCCATTCTATAATGGCCTGTTACAATTTTTCCTCAGAGTCTATCACCAACACAATATCGTCTGCATATAGAAACGTCTGTACTTGTACCGTTCTCATGTTTCATATACCGACTACAGTCCAAGCAGTTCTTCTCCTGCATATTTTGTGGATTTCATCCATAAAATAAATAGTACTGGATTGAGGCTCTCTCCTTGTTTCACACCTCTTTCGAGAGAGTTTCTCCTCTGAGAGTCCTCTTTGACTCTAGGCCATTGATATGCACTATTCCTTTAGGGCTTTAATGAGTTGATTTGATCGCATCCAGGAGGTCTGCGGGAATTCTTTTGGCTTTAAGTGCCCTCCAAATTTTATATCAGGGTACTAAATCGAAGGCAGCTTTTAGGTCCAAAAAAGCTATATAATTGCTCTGATTTCTATCCCATTCTAACCTCCTTCCTCTTCTACGATAGTTCTGAGAGCGAATATGTGATCCTGGGGTTGTCTTCTAGGTCGAGATCCGGCCTGGTCTGTTAGTTTGGCTCCATCAGTGCCCGTAACCTGCTTTTTAGAATAGTGGTGTACAGTTCATACGTTACTTGGGATAAGCATATTGGTCTGTAGTTACCACATTCTGTTGTACTATCTTTCTTATGGATTGGCACTATAATATTATATTCCCAGTCGTTCGGAATAATCTTACTGTCCCATATTTTTTGAAAAAATGCTTGCAGTGATTTTGTCATTTCATTACCTCCATATTTGATAAATTCTGTAAAAATTCCATCTCTGCCTGGTGCTTTACCTAGCTTCAAAGGATCCACGGCCGTTTCTATATATTCCTCCCATATCGTATCATATCCTTCTCCTTCCTCCTGAGCGTTCGCTAACTCTTCTTCAGGGGATCGTATGTGGTCAGAGAACTGCGCTATTAGTGCACTACCCCTCTTAAATTAGTGACAGGACTGAACAAGTACCTCAACAACGCGTGATCACTCAAGATTGATTGAATGACTTTAATTCCTTTCTTAGCTCAAGTGGTGTTTGACAAAGAAGTTCATTCTCTCGCTAAGGGTTGAAGGCTATAGAACTTGAGATAATTTCGTAGACATAAAGGCTATAAATAAATAAACTATACCACTTCCTATTAATTTTACACTGTAACCCTCGACTGGTCAGATTGCTCACTTCTATCAGGTGTTATTTTTACAGGGGCCAGAATACTACGAGCCAGTAGCAGCTAGCAAAGAATTCGCTTGTTGCTACCCTGGCTGCGATAGGACGTACTCCAAAGCCTCTCATCTTCGAGCACACTGTCGACGCCATACTGGGGAGAAGCCATTCGTCTGCTCTTGGTCTGGGTGTACCTGGAGGTTTTCCAGGTCTGACGAATTAGCCAGGCATTCCAGGTGCCACTCAGGGTACAAGCCCTACGAATGTAACGCTTGTGGTAAGAGGTTCAGCCGATCGGACCACTTGGCTAAGCACTCAAGGGTTCATACCAGGAAGCTCTGATAATTTATATATTACCAATATGACATCCAAATTAAATTTACTATTTTTAGTTTTAATTGAAAGGTTGAGAACAAAAATATAGTGAGAAAGATAGTATCATGAATAGACCTGAGGATATTAGTTTCAAAACCGGCACATCCGTTTTCAAATATTTTACACCAAAAGGTTTCAGATCTTTGTACAGTGAAACTTCTATATAACAGATATTCATGAACATGACAATTGTGTCCTTTACACAGAGGTCT
>NW_027109375.1:173735-174312 GCF_000696795.3 Halyomorpha halys
ACGCTTTAACATGTTAAACCAAAGATCATGAATACCCACTAAAGATCATGAGCACGATATGTCATATCGTTTTAACATGCTAAAAGAAGGAAATATTTCTCCATTTAAAATTTTAAAATAAAGATCATGAATACTCCTACTTAGGTATAATCTCTTCTAATTCAAATGACCTACAAATTCAATAGCGGATCCCTTAGATTTTAGTATCATATTTTTCGAATTTTGTTGGTATATTAGGAAAAAGTACCCATTTGGGATAATTGGTGTAAGCATCTGAAGTAAAAAGGTTATGTAGGGTTTAAATTTTATATAAAACTTAATCTTTATATAAAAATTATTTGACTTATTGAATTTTATTTGTAAATATTTTAATTTAATATTACTAATAATGATGAGAAAATAGTTGACTTTGGAGACCATGAGAAGATGGTATATATAAATATTTCAGTAAAAGAGCATAATTAAGAAAATAAAACGTTAATATATTAAACCATAACATAAAAGGTTCTTACTGTAGTAAGAACCAACAACACACACAACCAAGCTTGATGGCAACCTTCAATTTTTTTTTTTTTTT
>NW_027109375.1:175102-176715 GCF_000696795.3 Halyomorpha halys
TTCAATAATCAACCCAAGTTTAAGATTGTGTATTTTAAAATTCTATCGATTCGGTGTAAATATTTTGTTTCAAATCTTGTCAACTTAATTTATCCGGTTTATTTTTTATTTAACACAGCACAAGTTTACAATTATAGAGACATTTTAAGTCTTGGTAATGAAATTAACAAGTAACTGATAAAAATTCTAGAAGGAAGGTTGAATTTATAGGTTATGTGGTAGTATTTATATGCATTTTCATCGTCTACAACTAATTTGCTGATAAGTTTCCCTTCATTTAGCCTATCTTTATTTGCTTCCTTTTTATAATGAAAATAGAATTAATCGAATGAAATAGAATAAAAAAATTAAAAGAACAATACAAGCGTGTGCATCGACTTTTGTTGCTTCCTTAGTTTACCAAGCATGTGTACAAGTCTTGCATTTGCTGAAAGTGGCAAACGTGAGCATAACAATTCTAACTGAACACAAACGTGTAGATGCTGCACAAGGGCCCTTTGTGCCCTCAACGTGTCGTTTACAGATACAAGCAAACTTATACCAGCCAATCCAAATAACCTCTCTCTCTACTGCTTACATGCGCCATTTGTCATTGTTTCGTAAACAAGTAGAGGCATTTTTATATACTAGGGATATTATGATAAATGTAAAATGTTTTACCATGTTAAATTTTATAAGTATAAGATTGTGAGCAGCCCTATTTAAACTCATGTTAAATGGTAAATGCTTAGAGCTCCTACCGGATTTTTTGAGCAACTTATTTTATAACCTTTCCTTCCTAAACGTTCCTACATGTTACCGTTTACTTTCTAAATTTTGATTAAAGTAATTTATTACAACATTCCTAAATTAAGAGAAAAGTGGAAGTTGTGTGAAGGTTTGGCTACTGAGTGCCTTGTTGATCTATTAACTTGTGAGGAAGAGAATCAAGATTAGCTAATTGACAACTGTCTGTTAATATATTATTATTATTGTCATCCTTTGCTTTATTAATTATAAAAACGTCCAAAACAATACAAACACGAACTACGAGCAAGTAACCTAACACAATAAACAAAATGGTGATGAACTCAGTTGGTCTGTTGCGTGACGTCATTCTCCATTTACCAGACCTAATAACCGACTCTCAACTATAGGGTATTCATGATGTTGTGTTAAATGTAAAATGTTTTACCATGTTAAATGTTATAACTATAGGATTGTGAGCAGCTCTATTTGAAGTCATGTTAAACGTTAAATCCATAACAGCCCCTAGCGGATTTTCTAAGCAACTTCTATAAGCCTTTATGTTGATTACCTTTATTATTTATTTATACCTTTACCGTTATTGTTTACTTCGAATTTGATTTAATTTTCAGTTTTGATTTAAGCAATTTATTACAACATGCCTAGAGTGAGTCAAATTTATGTGCTACTTTGGTGTCAAATTTTATTAGTTTATGAGATAATGAGGTAATAAAGTATTTGAAATGTGTTGATTTGACATGAAATCAATAAGTCCAATTATTTTGTCAATCGGACTTCTTTAAAAGCTCTAGTTTTAATTCAATTTTTTTTTTGTATTTTGATTTTACGAAGCTTCAGCCCCTCCGCAATCCTTTCCTTTTCAAATT
>NW_027109375.1:176765-177612 GCF_000696795.3 Halyomorpha halys
TTCCTACATGTTACCGTTTACTTTCTAAATTTTGATTAAAGTAATTTATTACAACATGCCTAAATTAAGAGAAAAGTAGAAGTTGTGTGAAGGTTTGGCTACTGAGTGGCCTTGTTGATCTTTTAACTTGTGAGGAAGAGAATCAAGATTAGCTAATTGACAACTATCTGTTAATATATTATTATTATTGTCATCCTTTGCTTTATTAATTATAAAAACGTCCAAAACAATACAAACACAATTAAAACACAAACTACGAGCAAGTAACCTAACACAATAAACAAAATGGTGATGAACTCAGTTGGTCTGTTGCGTGACGTCATTCTCCTTTTAGCAGACCTAATAACCGACTCTCAACTATAGGGGTATTCATGATGTTGTGTTAAATGTAAAATGTTTTACCATGTTAAATGTTATAACTATAGGATTGTGATCAGCTCTATTTGAAGTAATGTTAAACGTTAAATCCATAAGAGCCCCTAGCGGATTTTCTAAGCAACTTCTATAAGCCTTTATGTTTATAACCTTTCCTTCCAGAGCCTCATGTTATTGTTTACTTCGAATTTGATTTAAGTTTCAGTTTTGATTTAAGCAATTTATTACAACATGGCTAGAGTGAGTCAAATTTATGAGCTACTTTGGTGTCAAATTTTATTAGATTATGAGATAATGAGGTAAAAAAGTATTTGAAATGTGTTGATTTGACATGAAATCAATAAGTTCAATTATTTTGTCAACCGGACTTCTTTAAAAGCTCTAGTTTTAATTTTTTTTAATTCAATTTTTTTTTTTTGTATTTTGATTTTACGAAGCTTCAGCCCCTCCGCAATCCTTTCCTTTTCAAATT
>NW_027109375.1:182152-208901 GCF_000696795.3 Halyomorpha halys
TAAATATTTCAGTAAAAGAGCATAATTAAGAAAATAAAACGTTAATATATTAAACCATAACATAAAAGGTTCTTACTGTAGTAAGAACCAACAACACACACAACCAAGCTTGATGGCAACCTTCAATTTTTTTTTTTTTTTTTTTGAAGCCTCTAAAACAGAAATAAAAAGTTAATTAGTAAGTGCATTACTGTGAAAAAGAAAAGTAATTCGTGTTGTGTCTTACCTTTTACTACATTTGGTATTTTAAGGTTACCTGTTATGTTTAATGTCATATATGAGCTATCCATTCTAAAAAGGAGCTATTTTAAGTCCAAGTCTATTGGTATATATATGGTATATATACCATATAAATACCAGTAGTATATATACCATATATATATACCAGTAGATAAGTATATATGGAGATATTTTAAGTCCAACTCACTGTTATAAATCGGCTATATTCACAGTTTGCCAAAGAGCAACATGTATACAATAAAAAATGAATTTTTACACCTCACTTTAACAATAGAATGCAAAGAAACAACGAAATATGAATATTTTAATTTAATAATAATGATTAAAAATTAAAGTTATGGAAAAAAAATTATACCTATATATTTCATTAGTTACATATATTTTCTTTCTCTTAGTTGTTTCCATAATTTTAATTTTTAAATTATTATTACCAAATTAAAAAAAAAATCATATTTCGTTGTTTCTTTGCACTATATGACTTTATATTTTTTATTTCCTTAATTACGTTATTTTACTTACTTTTTTAATTACCTATATATACATTTTATTTCCCATATCTTTCATTACTTTATTTTTACCTATTTTCATTCTGTACAATTATTTACTTTAATCATTCTATATATCCTTTTATTCATTGGTTGTTATCTTGTTATTTGTTCTTAGTGCTGATGAAGGCTAAAAATTCTGGCCGAAATGTTGGCACTAATAAATAAGTTTTATAAACTTATTTGTGTTATTCTCTGACCAAACCCCCAACCATCTTCTTATATAATATTTTGTTAAATTTATTATAATTATTGTCATAATAATTCATAATGTATTATCTTAAATTAATTTTATACTTTTATTATATTAATAATATATTGTTCAATTACTGGTCCTTGTTTTATAGTTTTATTTTACAAAGATAATATACATATATGTATTCAATGTATTCTGTAATGCAAAAAGTCAATTAATGTTGACAATATTATATGAAAATATTATTGTCAGATTACATTCAATAAAAAAACTGTTTTCGTTTTCATTGTGGTTTGAAAAATATTTTTGTAATGCTACTTGACTGCTAGATAAATGACATAGGTTTGCTAAGAAAATGAAATAAATGATTATCTTATATGAAGTGTTTATTGTCGAATGTAGATTCATTATGAGGATAAGATGAAATGTGGTGTGGTTAGTAATGATAAACACAAATAAGTAATATATGTGCCAAGATCGAAACATAGATATAAAGTTATAAAAGCTAAGAGTAGCAAGTAAAATAAATACCAGTAATTAGATGTGTATGTGAGACTTTTTGTATCATTATATAGATTGACATAATTCAAAATTAATTAAATCATTACTTTCTTTATTTTTTAAATATTTTACTCTGTTTCCTCAGGGATTCAAGGAATAATTCAGAGTAAAAAAGAATGGGGTGTAATTGTATACAATTTTTAACATTAAAAACATATTAATAATAATAATAAAGACTTAGCAAACCCTGAAGGTTCAATTCCTATATCACCAGTCGCTGGCTACACATATCTATCTACATTACCAGAGCTCAAGAGGAGAAAAAAGTTATTTCACCCCAATTTTTGATTACTTTAATGAAAGCTATGTATAATTAATAGTCAAAACTGATGAGTCTGCCAAGTATAGTTAGGGAGAATGGTTCCTGAGATATGATTGTATCAAATTTGTTTAGTCTGTCCATCTGTGTTTATATAACAATATTTTGAGCTAAAGACTTAACCAATTCATAGGTTTTATCGCTTAAATTATAAAGTAATATTCCAAGAATGAGCTCAAAATATGTTTATTCAGACTGTTTCTCAATATGTAATGTTTTTAGAGCCAACAGCTCAACACATTTTCCAATTTTCAGGTTTCCACCGAAAATTCATAGCTCTCTTAAAACAACAGTTCATGTAGGCCTAGCAATGAGGTCTCAGCGGGAAAAATTCAGGTTCAATATAAGTTTATAGATAACTTATGTACACTTACTTAAAGATAGTCATTGTGTACAGAGTTAGGCAAAAATTAGGGGCAGCTGAAATTAATAGTTAAAATTGTCATGGTTACGATATTTATTTATCAATGGTTCATTCATGAATAAGGGTCGTATCCATGGCATTTTTAGCTATTAGTTTTAACTACGAGCTGTTAGATTAATAAAGATGACCCTGGAAAGGACTAGTTGTAAGGTGAAAACTCGAATGGGCATCTCAAATAGCTTTACGGTTAACAGTGGCTTAAGACAAGGAGACCCATTATTGCCAGTACTGTTCAACCTTGGCCTAAAGTTGCCATTAGAAAAATAAGTACAAACCCGGGTGGCACCATTTACAATTGTCTCACACAACACATGGCTTATGTGGATGATGTAATCATCACAGGGAGAACCAAAACAGCACTGGCCGGTGCTGTAGAAGAATTCCAGAGAGCAGCTCAGGATTTAATATAAATAGTGAAAAGAATAAATATATGAAAACCTCTAGACAGAGCGGGGAGAGAAGAGATATTGTGGATGTTGGGGAAAATATGTTTCACAGCTGCAGTACTTTCAAGTACCTGGGAGGAGTTGTGACGGAGAACAATAATTTAGAAGTAGAAATTAAGAGCAGAATGGTAGCAGGAACCAGATTTTTCTATGCCCTGCAAAGAGTTCTACGATACCAAAGTCTTTTCAGGAAAGTAAAGCTTTTGTTATACAAAACAATAATTAGGCCAGTGGTAATGTATGGCAGTGAGAAATGGACTCTAACCAAGGAAAATAGAAGAGTCCTGAGAAAGATCTTTGGAGTCGTTAAAGAGAAGGTTGAGAATCAGAAGCAATGACGAACTAAAAGAATTGTATGGAGAGCCTCTGTGCTATTAAGAAGAGAAGGCTAAGATGGTTAGGACATGTGGAAAGGATGGAGCCCTGTAGGCTGCCTAAAAGGATGCTAAATGGTGCACCAGGAAGAAAAAGGAAAAGGGACAGACCCAGGCATCGGTGGGTGGATGATTTGAGAGGGATGGGAATTGAAAATTGGAGGAGTCTCACTGGAGACCACATGGCATGGGGAAGAACGGTGGCAGAGGCCCAGATGCTACATACAAGGATTGTAGCGCCCAGCAGTGAGTTTTAACTACAGCTAATGTTTGCCCATCTCTGATTGTAAAAGTACATAGCTTTACCAATTGTGTGTTAAATTAAATTTTTTGATATATTATATTGTTTATGAGAATGGTCATGATATCGCTTTTATTTCGAATGAATTAAAGAGAAGGATACATATCTGATGTGAGAGTTCTTGCCATGGTAAACTATTATAAATAAATTCATTAATAACTAAGGTAGGTAGGTTAAAATGAAACTCAAATGTAATTAATTATTAATATTATCTGCATATAAAATATTCTTCCCTATGTACTTGTGCACAGTTCAAGGGATTTAACATAAAATATTTAATCTATCAAAAGAAGAATTAACACTAAAATATTCAATAAACTATATAGATATAGCACATTTAAAACATTTTTTTATTTTTTTTTAAACATATTATTAATGAAATTCTAAATTTTAAAGAATTTCCCAATCTAAATATCACAATATTTTATTTTCATGTGTGTACTACATTAAAATCATCTTGAAAATAGATTAACATTAAAAATCTAGTGCAAGAGAGTGTACAAAATTTTTAGAAGTTAAACAAAATTTGAAGTATTTAAAATATGTTTTTCACTGTCACATCTTTATATCTTTTCTTATACATCGACCAATACATACAAAATAAGAAAAAATAAAATAAATTGAGTAATGAATAATTTATTCTATATCTAAACTTTTGCAATTCTTAACCCTGTAGAATAAAAAATTAACTATCTAGCTAGTTTACATGATACGGCTAGTACATATTATTGGATCTTAAAAATTTTTCTTATAAAATGGAGTGTCTAAACAATAAATTTCTATCCAATTAGAATAAAATCAAAGATTAAGCTTGGGATCATTTTTCAAGAATTGATCAGATAAAAGCAGGAAAATCTGTAAAAATACAGATTTTTCAAACAAAACAGGGTTAGAGATAAACAATTTCTTTAAAAAGTATGACCAAAATAACACCTAATTGCTATGGAAAATTGCCTCTGGGCTATTTACATTAATGTCCGCACACACTATGGACCCTAGTTAAATGAAACAATTACATTGTTTCAAATGTGTAACCTCTAAATGTTTAGAAAGAGTGACAATTATTTCCTACATTGTATAATATGGGCATGGATATGGCAGTGAGAGCCATCAGTAGAAACTCCAGCAGAAGGATGAAGAAGTACATAGTTTATGCAGATGACGTAATCACCAGCCGAAAACTCACATCATTATATGAAGCTTTCCCAGAATTTCGGAATGCTGAGAATAAACTTGGTCTTGTATTAAATGCAGGGAAAACAAAATACATGAGATCCTTCAGGAGTTAAAAGCAAAACAGCCCGTAAATTGTAGCTTGTAGCCAGGCTTTCGATAACGTAGAAAACATCAAGTACCTAGTAATGATTACATAAAAAAACAACATGAAAGATGAAATAAAAGTACAATTGGAAGTTTGAAGCAGATGCTTACATGCAATCCAAAAGGAGCTAAGTTTCCGATATCTCTCCTGCAAAGCCAAGCTTACAATATACCGCAAGGTTATCAAGCCTATAATAACATATGATAGTGAAACGTGGGTCCTGACCAAAGAAATTGAGAAGAATATCAAGGTATGGATAAAGAAGGTGCTCCATATGATATATGGGCCAATAAAAGAATCAGAACAATGGCTATTGAGAAAAAATTAGGAGTTGATGGATTTTTTTTTTTTTTTTATGACCCCCCCCTTTCTAGCCATTTCTGACAAATGGGGGAGTTATCTAGAGGTAACTAACCTATTCTAACGATGATGGGGATTCAAGTTTTCATTTCATGGGACCACCACAGAAATAAAGGTCAACCATCCAGGCCGGATTCATGAGGGAGTCACTTAACTCCCTCAGCTACAAATGGCCTGGAGTTGATGGAGTTATATGATTAACCAAATATAGTGGAATTTATCAAGATGGCCAAAATATGATGGCTTGACGACGTGGAAAGGATGCCTCAGGATCACCTACCAGAAGGAAGAAGACTACTTCTGAGGTGACTGAATGATGTGGAGGCAGACCTGCATCAGTTGGGGTAAGAAGATATAGGAGACATAACACTGACAGAAATAAGTTTTATTGTGTCGAAAACATTAAATCTTATTTCTTTTATTTATTTAAGGAAAATTAAATTCAGAATATACATCTTAATAGATGAAACACTATAAAAAAGATACACTTTTTTTTTTTAAATTTAAACTTGATCAATAAAATGTTACATTAGCCATAGCATGTAAACTTCACAATAAAATAATAAGGAACTGATAGAGAGAGCCCTAAACGAATACAAACTGTATCAAAAGTGCCTACATTTTTTTTTCCTAATTTCAACTTATCTATTAAACATATCATAAAATCAGTATTTTATTTATTATTTTTTTTTTTTTTACATTTATGAAATTTCATGACAGACATTTTACTCTAGGCTAATTTTTTTTTTTAGGTTTGAAGTTGTATTACAATCGATAGGGATTGTAGATTGTCCATTCTGGGCTGTGGCCCTTAGATCGTTAAAGTGGCAGTAATGTATATATATAAAATAAAACAAACAAGAAGCCTATGGCAAAAGGCCTAGAAAATAGGTTGTTGCCATGGATACAGAAAATAGGCATACAGAGGTGTATGGTGGTCAGCCATACTTATTTCCTCACAACCTAAACAAGTGATTTTAAGTATATGTACATAAGCATACACATGTATGTATGTGTACATATTTCTAAAATCAACCGTAATAGTTAAATATGTATATATCGTAGCATGAAAAAAATAAGACTAAAATACAAATGACTAGAGCTATACCTCTAGTAGGATATCAAATTATATTACTTAACTCATGAATAGTTAGTATAGTAGTAATTTATTTGTCATAAAAAAATATAGCATATTAAAAGGTGCAGTTTAGTTCTTGTAGGTAATTATTCTGATAAAAATCCTAAAACTAACTGTATAAAAGCTACCAAAAGCTTTGTTTTGTTTTTGTATTATAATTTTTTTTTGTTTATTCTGCCTTCTAGATTTTCATTTTTTTTTTTTTTAATAGTTTTTGATGAAGCTTCGCTTTACTTTTATAACTAGTAAAAAATGTTTACTAGTTTTAGGATCCCTAAAAAGTGTTTCTTATGAAGGCAATATCTTTAAGTACAAAAGAAATAGTCAAGTTAAGACCCTCTGCCTGTCAACAAATATTCTGTACGACAAATATTAGATTATAGGGAAAGAATAGTTCATAAATGAAACAGTAAGAAAAAAAAAATCTTAAATTATTATGTTTCCACTTCCCCTACATCTTTATAAATGGTCAGTAAAGCAAAAAAAAAGAAAGAAGAGAATAAATCAAAAAAGGAGATAAAGATGTTATAATTGCTTGGACGTCAGAGAATCACAGATCAAAATAAAAGTCAAAGACTTTATCACATTAATAGACTGAAATAAGTCTACTGTTTTATAAAAAAAAAAAAAAAAATCAGTTTTCAACAAATATTAAGATAGGTACATATTAAAAAAATAAAATAAATTTTATAAAAATTAAATATATTTTATGAAGTACTTCTCAGTTATACCAGTATTATTTAAGGTTGTTTGATTTGAATGATTATTTTTATCAATAATATGAGGCTTCAGGGCGTAAAACATGGTATCTGACATTTTTGAGAATTAAAGTTTTTGGAAATATTTGATTCCTTGAAGCTGATTTCATATGTTTTAAAAGAAAGATTTGGAATTTTTTTTTTTCAAACAATAATATTACTATTAAGTTATGGTAAGAGATAACTGGTTGGAGGTAAAACATGGTAACTGAAAAAGATGGCCACCTGAGGCGATCAGTTTCTTGACAAGAAAATTAAATCCAACATTTTAAATGTCAGTAATAGTTCTGGAAAAAACTCTTTTGGTGAAAGCAATGTATGCTATGGTTTCTTGTATGAGTGCAACCAAATCAGATCCAAGTTAATCCTGAACAAAGATAAAAGATATCTGCACTTGTTGACCTGTTATGAAGTAAAACATGTAGCGGCGGTGAAACTACTGCAACATTGAAATACACGTTTACATTATAACAAAACCTTCAAATCACACTATATATCAGATACAATATATTACGACCTAGTACCTCAAATATTATAAAACATGGTATATGACACATGACAAGGTAACAGTCTGTTATCTATGTGTAACCCTCCACTATTATTTAAATTTATATCTCAAAGAAAATTTTGTGAGTAGCTGCTAATAAAAGTTTTATTTTTCAGTAGACTAAAAATAATTGGGTAATATAATTTTGTGATTTTTGTTGGAGCTAAGTACCACCTATTATCTTCAAAACTTAACAACACCCCAGACAATGCGAATGATCGACGATCAACCAAAATTGGGTTTGCGATCGACTTGTTGGCCTGTAATAGTATAACCTATAATTAGACTGTAATAATATTACCTATAATTAGACTTACAAATTTAATCAATCGCGCTAACAGTCCCTAGCAACAAGGACTGATAAAGATAATATTAATTTCATTGTTAACACTGCTGGTAAAACTGAAAAATACTCATTAATATAAATAGAAGAAATAGATAACAAAGGATTTCTAAGGAGATGGAATATAATGAAGATGCTTCATAGAATTTCGAAAGCACTAGTAAAGCTTGCAAATTATTATAAAAATAATAATAAAAAATGAACAGCATTTGACCTTTCTCAAATAGCTTTTTTTCCTTCTTTTTTTTTATAATATCTAAAGATACTTTAGTGTAAGACAATTGACAGGCCTAACATAATTTATCTTTTAAATGCAATAACATTATCATGAATAAAGGCATGAGCAAGATTGTGCAAAATATTTAGCACAAGTTTTATGGATAGGATAAATACACAAGAAGACTTATTCTTATCCCTATGCGTAATAAATAGACACTATAATAAAACTGTGGACCTTATTTTATAAAATATATATGTGTGTGTGTGAAAAGTTAATATTTTTATACACACACATACACATAAACTAGTTTATAACTTCTTAAAATTATAGAATTGGACTTGTTTATTGTTTACGACAGGGTAATTACAAAGGTTAAGAATTAGGCTATATAAAGTTTAATTTGAAACAGCATTAATGTACAAATATAAACTATAAAACATATGGATTTGGCAATGATGTGACTCCAGATCACAGACAACAGTAATTACCTGAGGTAAGTCGCACATTATATAAAAAGAACGAAAATGCTCAGCTTGTAAAGCACCTGGCCTTTGCAATATTATATGCATAAAAATAAAAGGAATAACTTATAATGATATAATATTGTTGTCCTATGCTACGTATATTTATAAATTATTGACTATATAATTAAAATATATTACGTTAAATTATAGTATAAAATAAAATAAACTCATTTATATACACATAAACTGGGATCATTCACAGTCTTTAACATTGCACTATATTTTTTCACAAATAAAAATCTCTCGTCCATACTGGGTAAAAAGCCTGAACTGAATTTTATTTTAAAGGAACCTTTTAATAAAAAAAAAGTTACCTTATTATTTTCATTCATTTTATCGTTATAATGATTTTTTTTTTTAATCAACCTGTAAATCTATGCAAATATTTAAAAAAATAAATGTTTAGTTGAAAAAAAAATTCTTAAGTCAAATCAGTAAAAAATTTAGGAAATAATAATAAAATAAAGGTATCAGAGATCTTTTAATGTTAGGGCAGCTTAATAAATCATTAAATTAAACATTGTATCTATTTATGTACAATAGTAGGAAAATATCACAAATAGATTTAAATAAAATAATAATTAACTTATATTTTATAAAAAAATAATTGCAATAGTTTTTCTAAAAAATGACAATTATTATAAAAATATAATAAAATAAAATAAAAGAATTAGGTCTTGTTTTTAAAACGAAATATCAGTAATATTGCACAAGAATTCAATCTGGTTTGAGCATACAATTAGTTCAAGGTAATGAGCAACCCATATCACTTTGAATATTAAAAAAAATACAATAATAATAACCAGTTTAAATAAAAATAGTTGATAAATGAAGTTTTGTATTTTTTAAAAAAAATATTTATGTGAGACATCAAAAAAAACATTTACGGGTTTCTAGTCAAAAGATGAATGCGAAGTCTGGTTTTGTTTTTCTTCTTACTTCAACACTACAAAATGGAATGAAATAGTATTGGATAATACATGAAATTTATTTAAGGTGAATATAAATTGGTTAAAATTTATAGGCAAAACTATTTCAACAATTTTAATTAATAAACAAAATATTCTACATTTGCGGCTAATACGCCATACTCAGGAATAAAAATTTCACTTTCACTTTCCAGTACAAACTCATAAATTCAAACTTCCAAGGTAGAGGAGGTTATAAAAATGTTACCATGGAAGTTTGGCTCTATTGCTGGATCTACATGTTTGCCTCTTGCTGCAAACCCATGACTTGTACAAATACTTGTTAAACAAAGGAAGCCATGAACGTCGGTATCCTCAAGCTTGTTTTGTTCTTTTGAATTTTTTCGGCTATTACGTTCGATTTACTCTATTTTCATTATAAATAGGAACAAAATAAAGATGAAAAAATGTAAATATGAGGAATGTAGGTTGTAGATAATAACAATTTATTTAAATAGCAATACATAACCAATAAATTCAACCTTTGTAGCCAAAAAACAGAAAACTCAATGGATCGACCACAAATTCAAGCCAACTTGTCCCAGCCAATCCAAATTACTCATCCACAAGCTTGTCCGTGTGCAAATTTGTCATAGTTTGGCAAATATGACTCAATGAGTTTGTGCTTAGAATGTGCAACTGAAATTTTTTTTTTCTGAAGAAGGAAAATTTGTAAAATAATTTTATATAAAAAATATTTTTAGGGTTTTTTACAGCATACAAATTCGGCCTCTGATTATTATTATTATCACGGTTCAAAAAATATCGAACATACTTTCAGGAACTAAGGAAATTTAATATAAAATAATGGAATCTATTATTTTCAGTAAAATTAAATACGTTGGTTTATAACTGATAAATTGAACCAGTAGTCTCCAACAGGCTGTTTTCAGCAAGGTGTGGTAATGGATTTATTGTTAGAAATATTTTAATAATTATCTTTTATGATGTTTGGGTGCTAGCTGAATGGTTTTAACAGGTGAATATTCAATAAATGTTATTCCAAATAGACTTTTAAGCTACCTAATTTGGAAATATTTTCTGAGGGTGCTCCCTTCACCTGCATTCGGGTTTAAGGGTGGGCTGCAAATTGTGTAATTTTTGGCTTAGTTGTCCCCATACTTCTGTGGGTTGGGAAGCATTTTTAGAATAGAAATTAATCTTTAAAACCAAAGGATGTTTTTAACAATTATTTGTAGACACAAGATGAAAATTGGAATATTTTTAGATATATAGATGAACAAAAACATCAAAATTAAATAATATTCAGTATTTGCCATTCAGTTAACTCAAATTAAAAAGAAACCAAAACTGTTTTATGCTTTGATTTTTTTTTTTTTTTATAATGCATAATTTTTTTTCTACATATATTTCCGTTACTCCTAATTTGAATAAAATAATAATATTAATAAATGATAAAAAATATTAATAAAAATAACATTTTATACTATGCATCAAGAGCACAGTCTATAACTATATTACAAATTATCAACAAAAGAAAATTCAAATTACCAAAGTCAGACTTGATAGTTCAATGGTAGAAAAGTTAAAATACAAGCAATGACCAGATGCTTTTTTTTTTTTTTTAGCAATGAAAAAGGCAGCCATTTAAGGATGTGACTAAGACTAAATGATAAAGAAAACCAAGAGAAGAACTGCGGTAATGATGAGTGTGAAAGCAATGGCTACCACCAGCATCGTTATAAGCCAAGGTCACGCAGACGACACCAATGGCTGCTCTGATCCTCGACCTCCAAAACAGAGGCACCCGCCGCTTCCGGAGCCTCTTTTGAACACCATTCTCTCCTCTCGCTCCCTCTCGCTTGCACATTTGTCATAGTAATCAAAGTCTTTCAAGTACCTGCATCAGTAATGGCTTATATAATTTCAAAAACTAAAATAGAAAGGTATATTTATTGGCTTATAAAACAACATAACTATGAAGTTTAGCCCATTTGGTGTTAGTAAATTAGTATGTATAATCATTATTTGAGGTAAGAACAAAATTAATTTGAGGAGAAGATGGTTGGGGGTGCGGTCAATGAAAAACACAAATAAGTTAATCATACTTATTTGTGTTTTTCATTGACCGCACCCCCAACCATCTTCTCCTCATTTATCATCCACGGTCAACTATCTCTCATAATTAATTAAAAATTAATTTGATTTTTTGTTCTTGCCTCCATTCAGGAAGCCCTATAACATGGGGCTAAAACATTGGCTCACATTAAATAGTTTTATTCCTATTTAGTTTTTCATTCTTTAATCTTTATTTTTTTTTTATTAGTGCTTTCTTTCTTTTTGATTTAGTTCTTTCCCAAATTTTGTTTGTCTTTAAAATCGTTTTTTTTTTCTTATGCTCATCTATATATTCAAATTTCAGTACATTGGATACATGAATGATCATAAGAGTACTCATAAACAGCACTAATGAAAAATAAAAAATTAAGGATTAAAAAATAGGACTTATATTCAGTTTGGATTTTTTAAAAAATTATATGCTGATTCTCTCAGAAAGTAACTACAAATATATCAACAGAGATGATTATAATTTGCATTGCAGGCAGGTTCAATCTCTCTGGATTAAAAGTTATTCAATACTATTTTTATTGATGATTGATAATTTTGTATTTCAATAATTCTTAAAATATTTTTCCATAAAATTGTTTAACTTGTGAAACGAGTCTGGTACCCGGGACTGCTTTACAAACTCTGTAAATTCCTACCTCCTACATACTTTCTCATCATCGGTTCCTTTCTCACTGGTAAATTATTCAAAGTAAACCACAATGGCTCCTATTCATCCCTCTTATCTCAGTCGCTGGTGTTCCTCAAGGTAGTATCCTCGGTCTGAACCTCTACACAGTCTATACAACTGACTTCCCAAACAATGCTAACACTATCCTCACCACCTATGCCGATGACACATGTGTGCTCGCAGTTAATAATAACCCTTTGATTGTATTCCAAACTCTCCAATCCCATATCACAACAATTGAAAAATAGTGCTGAAATTGGAGTATAAAAATAAATCCCATAAAATAACTTTTCTCTTCGTCATAAACCTGTTGACTGCCCTACAGTATATTTTAATAATGTTGCTCTTACCCCTGTAGAACAGATCAGCTACCTTGGACAGCATATAGACAAAGGACTAACTTGGAATTCTCACACAAGCCTGAAAAGACAGGAAACTGCATGTCAATTCCGGCTATTACAGCACTTACAAGATAAACCGTCTAAACTTCCAATTCATTACAAAAGACTGATGAGCTTTTGGGCTCCACTAAACCATCAAATTCCTCTCTTATCCAATCCTTACAATCCAAAATCCTTCGTAAAATCCTCAATGCTCTTTACTTTGTCACAAATAAAATCATCCATAAAGAGCTTGATGTTCCTTATGCAACCGAACTAGCCCGAACCAGGTATCTTTCCCTCCATTATGAACTACCTAACAACCCAAATCCACTAGTTTTTAACCTTGTTTCCTCTAAGATTCCTGACAATCTTCCGAGGCGCCTGAAAAGAAGATGGCTTCGAGACCTTCTAATGTAAAAACATTATTAGAGTGCTACCAATGGGAAGTTTATCTACTTGCATGTATCATGTCATTATGATCTTACATCAAATTTACTGGATGTATTATTATGTACAGTTGTAAATTTCAATAAAGATATATCTATATATAAAAAAAACTCGTGAAATCCAATTAAAGTTGAGGTCTAGCCCATTGACATCTAAAGCAACTAATTTCTGCAAACACTTTCAAGGCTATTCTGATAATTCCAATATTTATATACAGAATTTAAAACTACCATCAATATTGCTGAAGAACCATTTTCCAATTGCACTATATAATTTGGAGTTAATCACCAGAGATATAAATGTATGAGGAATTTCACCAATACTAACTCAAAAGATTTCAAAAATCTTTAAGCCTAAATTTCTGCAGCATAGACATAAACTGAAATATGTGACTGCAACAAAATAAATTTTAGTATGTTGACAGGGAAGAAGATGAATATATATAAAACTGTGATAAGATTTTGTAATTATTATATAATTTTATATTAAAATAATGTGGTTCATTGAGGTTTTTTCAGTAGCCTTTGCAATCAGTATTTAATTATACACAATCAATCCCACTAAATCACAAACAACCAAAATAAAGTTGTTTATAAAATAAATATTAATACACTGTACATGGAATTATAGATATTAATTGCTAATTTAAACAAAGAACACAACTCACCAAACCGGAGGCCATCTGTGCTCAGTGAGATAATCTTGGTTATCTGGGTGAAGGGTACGTAGAAGCTTAGGTGACATTTTGCACAATTTATTGTAGTTGGTACATAAATGGTTCATGCACCAGTCTGCGAGCTGGTCTGCGTTGTGTAACTAAAAAGAAAATAATATATATTGTAATATGCTCTTTTGAGTAAATAGTATATTTTGATGTATAAAGGGTTTTTGATATGTTTTATTTTATGTATCATTTTAATATTGTTCATTTGTTTTGTTTATTCAAAAAGCAAGCTAACTAATTTTCATTGTCCATAATAAATTTGTGATTCAAAACAAAACCAAGAAGGCGGTACGTATTCTTCAGTCAACAAGTCCGTTGAATCAAGGCCATGTTGAGCAGATTCAAATGTCATAAAAACTATTTTAACTCTTCCCATCATAATTGAAAATACAGTAAATTTAAGAAAAAATAGAAGTCAAGAAATAGTGCTAAAGAATAATATTCAGAAAATAAATCAATTGCAAAAATCCCTAACTGTTGTGCGACAATCGATGTTTACATGGAACATCGAGGCAGGTTTTGGTTTTGAGATTCATTCGTTGTTTGGGCGCGATTGGGAAATGATGTTTCCAGGATGAGGAGGTCCTCATCAATTTTTGTCCAGCAAGGGTGGACATCTTGAAAAAGGAAGACAACCATTTGTCACCCAAGAAGAATAAAGGACTTTTGATTTTGCTGGCTTTGAGAGAAGACGTCCGTTCAGCTAGAGGCGGGAAGGACTGGAAGCCATTGTTAGGGGTTTGGATATAGCATCATCGAGAAGAGATCAGCAATTATCAGGGGAAGCTGTGTAATTGGTTAGTCTTGTTTCGAAATGGAATTAATTGTATTAGTAAAACGTCTCGTGATTAAGTTAAAGTGTTATTAGTAAAAAAGTGTCGTCTGTTCTGATTGCCAGGAAACACGCCCTGAGAAATGTCTCGTATGTTATAAAATTATATTATCTGTTAAATATTGACCTTTTTAATTTGAACCCAAGCTATCTCTTTTATATTTGAATTTAGTTTAAAAACGATTAAAATTCTTTTCATTTTATTTTAATAAATTTTTATTATTACAATATATATGTAAAATTCACTTATTGATCCATAGTCCTACACATATCTATATATAGGTTTAAAAAAAAATGGCAATTATGAGGATTTGACATATTTATTTATTATTTCTATACTATCAGATCAGCCTGGTGGAACGTTCATAGTCATTTCAATATTTTGCTCTATTAGTATATTAGTCTCATGCAAAAGACACGTCTAAATGTACGAAGCTTGAACTAATATCACAATTATAGGTAATGAAGATCAAAAATAAAATAAAAATAATAATAAATATTTGAAGATGGTCAGGGTTGCGGTAAAAAAAAGAAAGTAGAAAAAATAATAGAAATACATTAATAAAGAGTTTATAGGAGGATATCTTGTCTCAGCCTGGGCTTTAGTCATTCAGTCAGATGTGGTTAGATTGCACAGGTCATAAGTTACTACAACTTTAACTACAAATAGCCTGTAGTGGAAATTTGTGAATAATTTTTTGATGAAATCATCTATCGGTTCTTGGCGGTTTCAAACAAACCAGGAGGAATTACCACTATTTTCAGTTCGTTATTTTGGAATGATTGGAGTTGTTTTATTTTCCTACAGGATGCCTGAGACTTCACACCCATGCATCACTAATGGTCTTAATATTGTTTTGTAGATAAGGATGGTTATATCTGGTTTTAATCCAGAATTTCTATTAATGGTAGGATACAACATTAGTAACACACGCAGGTTTGGGCTAATTGGATATTGATATAGTGATAAAATAAGATTAAAAAAAAAAAAACTGTTGTCTTTAATATATTTTGTAAGAGTTGTAGCGACTACGCTGCTATCTGTTGGTCACCGATGAAGCTGCCGATTGACCGTTATATTCTGACGCAACGCTACCTAGCTGCCACAACAAGAACTATAGTCGTCAGCAAGCAATATTTATTCAGATTTATATTTCTTATAAATACTTTGATTTTGCAAAGTAATTACCATATTATATGTTGTAATAGTCTTAAATGTATTATTAGAAAGTGTTTTCATGTTTTTCTGTTTTATAGGGATCAGGAAAAAATACCCCACTTTATAGGGAGACGTAACATGACGCACATTCATAACGAACTTCAACTAGAAACTGTACAACAGCTCATCGCACAGTTACATCAAGCTCTTTGACAGTCTCCCTACTTCCTTTTATCCAATTTTCCGATCAATCAACCCATCCCATCCCTCCCGCGAGGTGGCAGGGCAGATAAACTTGACCAAGTCTATATCCTTATAAAGGGCCAGCGAGTTCGATTATAAATGAACAATGTTATAATTTAAACAAATTAAATCATCACTTAGAATTACTGGGGATGTAAAAGAAAACAAAAGTGTAGCTCCCCCAAAATTTTGCTAGTGACCAATGATGTTATAGGACCCATAGGACCAAACAAAAGATTAGTGGAGAGTGAGCGAGAGGGGGGAGGGAGAGAGGGGGGTAGGGAGAGATGGAGAGGGAGAGAGAATGTTTCCTAATAATTTCTGTAATACGAACTTTACAGTAATCTGACCACCTCTCCCGCCCACCCTACACCAATTAGTTTTGATTACTGAGATTACACTGTATTTTTTTTAAACAACTAAAAATAAATAAAGATTTCTCTTTTTTTTTATTTTCACAAACCTTGCATGGTTCAAGGAGCCTTAGGCATATTTCTACGACATCCCCGTTGTCTGTTGAATTGATGACCCTGTTCAGTTCTTCGACAACCCGCTTCTCAATCAGGTGGACAAGCCTGGGGAGGCATAGCCTATTTGCAAGCTCGAGTAGGTCCAAGCATCGGGATGGCAAGACTGGACCAACATCATCCCAGTACAGGTAAGTCAGGAGCACCCGGAAGCTGTCCGACCTTACTCCTGGGAAGAGGATCTAAAAAAAGAAAAGAAAAAGAAATGTTAGTTTTTGAATATATTTATATTCAATAAATTAAAAAAAAATCTTTATTTGTATACTAAAATTGTATATTTGTATAGGTTCTAGTCATGGTCAATTCGCATATGCGCATAGTTTAAGGCAGATCTACATGTTGGCCACTTGCCGTGAATCTATTGTACAAATGGTTGGTAAGCAAAGGAACTGTCCGAGTGGACCATCCACATGCTTGTGTTTATCAAAGGAGAGGCCAGCATGGCGGACGTATAGGTGGTTTCAGCCATTGCACTGGGAGTATATTATTTTTATTACTAAAAAAGAAAATGAAAGGAAATTAAATGAAATTAAATAAAAAACTTATTATAAAAAGTAACAAAAAAGAACTTTAACCTCCTAACAGCTCTCAGTTGCAACTAAACTAAGAAAAATAGTGGATATGCTACACAAGCGCTCTCACAAACCTCCTTTGACCTGTGTCCAAAAACCGACTCTGAACGGATCGGCAACAAACTTAGGTGAACTCGTACCATCCAACGCAAGCAGCCCGTCCACATGCTCGCGCATGGGTGAATTCGCCACGGCTTGGCAAGCATGTAGAGGCACCTGAATACTTGTACAAATGCCCGGAAAACAAAGAAACCATCAAAACACCGTATCCACGTGCTAGTGTTTTTCAGAGAGGCAAACATGGCGGAGGTACAAGTGGTTCCAGCCATTGCACTAGGAGTATATTTTTTTTATTACTAAAAAAAAAATGAAAGGAGATCGATGAAATTAAATAAAAAACTTATTATAACAAATAACAGAAAACACCTTTAACCACCTAACAGCTCTCAGTTACAACTAAACAAAGAACAATAGTGGAGATGCTATACAAGCGCTCTCACGAACACCCTTTGATCTGTGTCCAAAAACCGACTCTCGATATAGTACAAGAGCCCAAGAGGAGAAAAAAAGCATTATTATCTCACCCCAATTTTTGATTACTTTAATGAAAGCTATGTACCATATAATTAATATTCAAAATTGATGAGTTTGCCAAGTATAAAGTAGGGGCAATAAAAAATGACGGCTGTTTCAAAACCTTAAAAAAACATTAATTTTTCATTCGGAGCTCTATATCATAAAAAGTAGGAACAACACAAGAAAACCTAAGAGAACGTCATTTAAAGAAGAGTAAATTTGCTAATAGAGTTGTTTACGTTAAATAGTTTTCGAGATAAATCTTTTTAAAAAGCAACATTTCAAAAAAAATGTACTGAAATATCAGTAGTTAGTTAATTTATTTTGAAAAATTTATATTTCAAAAACCATTTGACGTACAGATGTCTATTAGCACTCAAATTAAAGCTAGTTTAATGAGCTATAAATTAGTCTATAGTGTTTATTTTTGTAGGAGTAATAGTTTACATGAAATTTGCTAAAATATATTGATTTATAGTTGTTCGGACAAATTTTCATTTGCCAAATTTATATTCATTTGTGAATATCATAAAAACTACTACCCCTACAAAGATAAGTGACATAAACTACTTTATAGTAAGTTAAATTTCCTTTATTTTGAGTGTTGGTAGACACATGTACGTCTTATGGATCTAGGGATATATTTTTTCAAAAATCCATCATTTTATACAAACAACTTGAAATTAACATTTTGTGAGTTTATTTTGTGAAATATCATAAAAACTACTAATCCTACAAAGATAAACGTAATTAACTATTTTGTATATTTGTATAGTATATTTAACTCGCTTTAATTTGAGCGCTAGCAGACATCTATACGTCCAATGGTTTCTGAAATGAAGTTTTTCATAAATCATACTTATTATCCGAACAACTATAAATCAATTTATTTTAGCAAATATCATGAAAACTACTATTCCTACGAAGGTAAAGGTCGTAAATCTCTTTAATTTGAGTGCTAATAGACATCTGTACGTCACATAGTTCCTGAGATATAGATTTCTCAAAATAAATTAGCTAACTACTAATCTTTCAGTAGATTTTTAAGAAATTTTGCTTTTTAAAAAGCTATATCTCGAGAACTATTGGACGTAAATAGCTCTATTAAGGCTAATTTTTTAGAAATTTGACTCTTCTTTAAATAATATTCTCTTAGATTTTCTAGTGTTGTTGGTAGTTTTTAAGATATAGAGCTCCAAATGAAAAATTAATGTTTTTTTTTTAAGGTTTTGAAACAGCCATTATTTTTTATTCCCCCTACCTATACTTGTCAGACTCGTCAATTTTGACTAGTAATTATACATAGTTTTTATTAAAGTAATAAAAAATTGGTGTGAGACAACTGCCTTTTTTTCTTCCTGGCTTTTGTACTAATAGATCGGCAACGAACTTAGTCGAGCCAAATAACCCATCCACACGTTTGTGTTCAGTTAACCTTGTTTTATAACATATAACAGATAAATATTTGTGCTTTCCGGGTTTTAATTAATTAAATAATTTTCCCAACCTTTGGTTTCAATAATTAACCCTTGTTTAACATTGTATATTTTAAAATTCTATCTATTCAGTGTAAATACTTAGTTTCAAATCTTGTTAATTACTTTAGCGGTTTATTTTTAACTTAACATAACACAAGTATATATTTATGAAGATATAATATGTAAGAACAAAACAAGCGTATGGATGGGTTCATTGCTTCCTTTGTTTACCAAGCTTTGTACATTATTGGATTTGCGGCAAGAGGCAAACGTGTAGATCCAGTTTAATGTTTTATATTCGTAAATATATTCTTTATTTATTACTTTTATATATCAAGGTAAATAGTCAATGGTTCTGGCATACTCAAGGCCTAAAATTATTTATCTAATAATAATATAATAAACCATCATTCATTACATTCCATTAAATAATTAATAAGACAAATTTTTTTTTTTACCTTATAACTAAAAGTTTAAATAGAATGTGAAAAATGAGGAAATCTTTAACATGCTAAATCCATCTTATTGTCACTTTTTTAAATTAATACCAGAAATATAAACATGTCCTATTTTTTTGGTTGTTAACGTACTAGACGTACGTCATGACACAAATAGTACTGAAATTCCTGAGATTAAGATGTTATAATTTATTTATCATTTCCTTGGTCACCAGCTGAGAGAGACAGCTTCCATCAGAATACAGATCACATTCTTCCTCATCAGCTCGGTCCCGTACAACGAGGGCATGAGGAATCAATATTTTTGCCATGCGCGAAGACTTTTCTGTGAAACCTCCGTGAACATGTGAGGATTTGTAGTCCAGGATGACCCATGTGTTTTCCTGGAGTAAATCAACTGTGGGGAAGTACTTCCTTTAGAGCAATACCCATTGGGGTCACCATGAATCGCCGGTTCCATTCTAAAGGCAGATCCACAAGTTGGCCGCTCGCCACCAATCGGAGGCTTGTACAAATGCTCGGTAAACAAAGAGCGGACCATGTACATGTCAGTGTGATTCAGAGAGGCAAGCATGGCGGACGTACAAGAGGTTTCAGCTATTGCACTGGGACTATATTATTTTTATTACAAAAAAAAAAAAAAAGAAAAGAAAATGAAAGGAAACTAACCTTCTACCTTTAACCTCCTAAGTAAACCTACAGACTACCCTACAGTTTCATTTAATGATGTTACTCTTACCCCTGTCGAACAGATCCGCTACCTTGGACTACATTTGGACAAACGATTAACCTGGAATCCTCACACAAGACTGAAAAGACAGGAAACTGTACGTCGATTTCGACTATTACAGCACTTACTAGACAAACGGTCTAAACTTCCAACACATTACAAAAGACTGCTCCACATGACAATAATAAGGATGGATAATATGGAGTTGAGCTTTGGAGCTCCACTAAACCTTCGAATTCCTCTCGTATTCAAGCCTTACAATTCAAAATCCTTCGTAAAATCCTCAATGCTCCTTACTTTGTCACAAATAAACTCATTCATAAAGACCTTAATGTTCTCTATGTAACCGATATAGCCCGAACCAGATATCACTCCTTCCATTATAAACTCTCTAACCACTCAAACCCTCTACTTTCTAATCTTGCATCCTCTTCCATTCCTGACAAGCCTCCGAGGCGCCTGAAAAGAAGATGGTCACGAGACCAACTAATGTAAAGTGTCATTAGAGTGCTACCAATGGGTAGTTTCTCTACAGGCCTGTAACACTCCAATTTAACTTAGATCAGATTTACTAAATGTATTATAATGTACAGTTGTAAATAGCAATAAATAAATATTTAAAAAAAAACCTCCTAAGAGCTCTCAGTTGCAACTAGACAAAGAACAATGGTGGAGATGCTACACGAGCGCTCTCACAAAAATCTGTCCAAAAAACCGACTCTCGACGGATAGGCAACGAGCTTAGGCCAATTCGTACAAGCCACCCATCCACATGCTCGGCCATGTCTGAGTCGGCCATGGCTTGGCCAACATATAGAGGTTCCTTAACATTGCTTCTTGTCGAACCCTCTTCCATCTCCTTGGGTATTCACCGATCCTCACACGGTGGTTCGTCGGTGGATTAGTCATACCTTTCCTCTTCACCTTTTGTCAGTAGTACAGTTCCTGGAGGAGGATGTCGATAGGTATTCTCCTAGCTGACACCTGTGTTATGAGAAACTGTTCTATATGTCCCAGTGACTCGCAGCAGAGCTAACTGTTAAACTGTTGGCAACATGCTCTTCTGCCTGATCGAGAGATTTGACACTAAACATGTCTCAAAATACCTACAACCACTTCTTTATAAATGTTCATGATTGCTGGGTATTGTGGCCCCAATGATGCGCCACCGATACGATTAAGTCTATTGACACCAAGGGTCACCTTACTTGGCCTCGACGAACTTCATCTTTAAAGGGCCCTCTACATGTTGGCCAAGCCAAGGCGAACTCGGACATGCACGAGCATGTGGATGGGTGGCTTGTACGAGTTGGCCTAAGCTCCTTGCGAATCCGTCGAGAGTCGGTTTTTTGGACACAGATCAAAGGGGTTCGTGAGAGCGCTCGTGTAGCATCTCCACCATTGTTCTTTGTCTAAGTGCAACTGAGAGCTGTAAGGAGGTTGTAGTTAATTTTTATAATAAGTTTTATATTTATTCTTATTTATTTATATTTAATTTCCTTTCATTTTCTTTTTTTTGTAATAAAAATAATATAATCCCAGTGCAATGGCTGAAACCATAGTACGTCCGCCATGCTTGCCTCTCTGAATAACACTGACATGTGGATGGCCCACTCTTCGTTTACCGAGCATTTGTACAAGCCTCCGATTCGTGGCGAGCGTCCAACATGTGGATCCGCCTTAAAGCTGGCTCTGCTGTTCGAGGCCGTTACTCCGGGCAGGTCATCTACGTAAGCCGTGGCAACCCTTCTTCAAGCATTCCTAATAACTCGTCGAAGACAAATTTTCAAAGACCAAGAGGACACCAATCTTCCATGTCCTTTTTTCGAGATAGCTCTTCAAGAGGTCGTAAAAGGTGCTTGGAACCTCATTGTAATTAATGGAGTAGGCTCGGCCACCAAACGCTATCGAAGTATAACGCACTTCTCGACCCTCATTTTAGATAGGGATACAGACCTGATAGTGCTACTGTACTGTCAGGACAGTACACTTTATCAGGAGGGTAACTGTCATACAATTTACTACATGAAAGATAATTCATGAAATATTGCCGGGGATTATACGGCAAACACAGGTTGAATATATTATGTTTGTATGTATGAATGTATCTGGAGATAAACTGTGTGGGAGACGGTTGCCAGGACAACAGACTATGACGACAGGTAGCCATGGATACAACGGCCTCGTCAATAACTTCTCTCATCGGCCAACATTCATTTCTCAATTTTGTTGAACTTGTTTTACTTACTTATTAAATATTTTAGAAATTTATCATTCAGCTATATTATAAAATGTCTTTTTACTATTTAAAGTAAAATATTTGTATTTTAAATTAAGTTAACGCTCGTAAAATATTACTCTTAAGTCGAATCCAAACGTTTACCACTTGCCGTAAATTCATACAGGACTTGTGCAGGTTACTGCCTATGATTTAGAATCTTTTTACTACAAGAAAAGACAAAATGGCCATCATGGCGACATGATGGAAAACTCAAATATCGGCAGTGTAGGTTGTAGATGAGAAAAATTAAAAGAAGTGTTACAAGATAACCCATAAATACAACTTTTAAAATAAATTTTTAATCATTTAATCAGATGCTTGTTAATTTAATTACTCAGACATATAATGTCTTTATAGATGAATATTGCGGCGTATAAGATGGACGTCTAAGGTTGTAGGGCTTAGTAACGAGCGGATCCCTAAAATGTTAATAAACACTGAACCAAAGGGTAAACGTGCGAGGGGTAGAGCGAAACGTAGATGGGAGGATTACGTTAAAACAGATTTAGTGGAATTTGATTTGGAGGGGCATCACTGGAAGGATGTATGCAGAGAGCGATTAGTGGTATCGGCTTCGAACCTTCGGGTTCGTTAGGCTTTCATTATTATTATCCGTTTTTTTCGCTATTGCGGGTTGAATATCTCAGGTGGGGGACTTAGAAATCCAACCACCTTCATATTTTGTTTATTTATTTTCTCCTTCCTTGAGAGGACCTTTTTGGAGGAGTCTATTTGGGTGGTTCTTGTAGTATGGGCTCTTATTTTCAATTAAGTTGTACTTTATCGCCAGTTCCTGATGCAAAATTTTGGCCACATTGTTGTACCTCTGTAAATATTCAGTACCAGCCAATACTCTACATCCACCCGTGATATGTTGGATTGATTCCAGCGCTACCGAGCATAATCGACACTTATCCGATGCTGTTGCGTCTTTTAGCACATGCTCTGCATATGATCTGGTGGCAATAACCTGATCTTGGATTGCAACCACGAATCCCTATGTCTCGGAGAATAGCCTTCCAGCTTTTAGCCATTCAACTGATCTTTCTTTGTCTATGGAGGCTTCTTCAGTTGGCTGTAGAATCTCCCATGCAGAGACTTGCTTTTCCATTCCGCCAGTCGTTCCTTTTCTGAAACAATGTTCAGTTCATCCGCTTTGTAAAAGTTCAGTGCAGTCAGACCATAATCCATTGTAACGATTGCCTAATAAACACTAGTGATTTTTGAATGGAAATATTGTCTTAGGGATAATTCTTGCTTGTGGGACGCTTCTTCAATATTTATGAGTCCTCGTCCTCCTTCTTTCCTGGATAAATAAAGTCTGGATTTGGATGATATGGGATGGTGGACCCGCTCTTGCGTGAGTGTCCTTCTTACAAGACGATCTATTTCTTGAAGGCTGGTATTTGACCACTGTAATACACCAAAGCTGTAGCTTAGCGCTGGTATGACCCAAGTATTGATGTACGGCTGTGAAGTCTGGGGAGCGGCATCCTCCCCGAAAAGGAAAAAACTACAATCTTTTCAAAATAAAGTCCTAAGAATCGCAGTTAATGCTTCTTGGTTCATAAGAAATAGCCAATTGCATCGTGAATTACAAATAAAGTCAATAGAGGATTATATAAAAAAACGGTTCATGAAGTTCCACTCCCAGTTGCCGACAGTTAAAGGACCAGTGACCTACAACCTGGGAAACCCAACCTCAACCCGAAGACTGAAGCCCAGACTGCTGCAGGACATTCTTTTATAAATTTTTAATAAATATAAAATTAATTCATAGTCACACTACCTCTATTTACTTATTATTATTATTCATTTTATTTATTCATTATTATTATTATATTTTTTGTTCTCTCTTATCTTTTCACTTCTCTTTTTCAAATTAACTTGTTTCTTTTTACTATTAGAAGACAATTGTTTGTTTTATTTAAGTGTACCAATATCATTATTTTTGAAAGGAATATGGTCCGGGTGCGGTCAAAAAAACTCAAATAGTAGAATATACTATTTTATTGAGCCAACGTTTCGCGCCACGTTGCAGGGCTTCGTCAGGGCTAAAAAAGATACAAACACATAGTTACAAAAGGAAAACAAAAACATAAGGAATATACTATTTTATTGAGCCAACGTTTCGCCCCACGTTGCAGGGCTTCGTCAGGGCTGACGAAGCCCTGTAACGTGGGGCGAAACGTTGGCTCAATAAAATAGTATATTCTACTATTTGAGTTTTTTTGACCGCACCCAGACCATATTCCTTTCATCTTTACACACGGTCAATCAATATCTTCCACCATCATTATTTTTTGTTATTAATTTTACTTTCCTCTTTTATTAAGAAGCATTATTCTTATCTATTTATTTTATAATTATTTTTTTTCTTTTAATAAGAACATTTTATATAGTTAGAGGTGTTATTTGTATGACTATACCCCCTCATAATCAACTGTTTAAAAATATATATAATATAAGTCATATCAACCAGGCCCACCAGGCCGATCTGGTATAAAAATAAAATAAATAATGAAAAATAAATAACTGGGACTCTCCAGTTAACATGTCAGTGTCGGCCCACACAAATATACTTTGGACCCACAGAAGCTTTGTCCAGCTTGCAATGGAACGGCCTTGGAGGATTGTTTCCATTTTTTATCAAACTGCCTCGCGTATCAAGAGAACCGAAACTAAGAAATATTGACCAAGATCAGTTGTATGAGTTTCTATCTGCACCCTCAGGATTGGATCTTAAACTTCTTTTTATATATCTAATAAAAAACCTTTTGCTTAGAGCTGAATACCTAACTTCACACTACAATGTATAGCTTTTTTTATATTATTAAATATGAAGTGACGTTTTTGTTTCATTTTAACGACTGTAGATAGCCCAGCTTTGGGTATATTATATGTTATTTATTTATAAAAATGAACTTTAACTCACCATTTTTGTAAAATTACAATTGAATATTTATTTTATGAATTGGATTGTAAAATAAGTTCATAGAATATTTTACTGGTGATTTCAATAAAACATTCAGATTCTTGTAAATGTTTTTAATAAATTATATATGACCCATTTTGATCTATTACATGTTGCCATCTTTCAGGTATTTTTTTAATTCCGTCCTTCCAGAGCTTTTCAGATTTTTGCGCAATGAACACCTCTATATGCGTTTTGCAGTCCTTGAGCGAGTAATGTTTCCCGTTAAGAGAGCCCGAAATAAGTGAAAATTTGTTGGGGCAAGGTCTGGTGAATAGGGTGGGTGGGATCACATCCCAGCCAAACTCCAATAGTTTCTGCCGGGTCTGTAAAGACACGTGAGTGCAAGCATTATCGTGATGGAAAACTATGCCTTTGAGATTATGAGACACTTGCATGAGATATGTTAAGCGTTTGTGTCGTAGAGTGAGGGTTGTCTGTGACCAATGCTTGAATTTGGTCATCAACACTTGAAGGACGACCCTAGCGCTTTGCGTCTTCCAAGTCAAATTTTCCGGTTCTGAACAGAGCGAACCACTTACGGTGTTTTCTCCAGAGGATTTTCTTTTTCGGAAATAAAAAATCATTAAATGACGAAAATTAATTTTTTCAATTGCAAAATACCACTTAAAGATAGGGAATCTCGGTTGAAACTGGTGGATAAAAGCACCTTAACTAATCCTTTTTTAGAATATGTAAACATTATTGACCAAGTAAACATGATTTTATGAACAAAGAGAGAATTAAATTGAAATATTGAAAAACGCTACGAACTTATTTTACAACCCAATATTTTACAAGTTCACTCTATTTGTATATACAAATAAATAAATTATTTTATTTAAAAACAAATTTGATCCTTTTTTTCTCAACTTTATTCTTTTCAAAACCTTCCAACGTTTCGACCCTCAGGTCATTTTCAAGGATACCTACAAACAGCTCCTTTTAATTATTTTTATAACAATTTCATTATTTCCTTCACTCACATACTGATTTCTTTGGCCCAACCATTACTTTGTTGT
>NW_027109375.1:210246-212101 GCF_000696795.3 Halyomorpha halys
TCGGAGTATTAAAATAAACTGTTTGGAGTTAATTGGATTATTGTAGTTGGAATTATTATTATTATAAACCACTCTCAAACAAATAATTAATAAATTTATTAAAGTAGTAATCTAATTTTATTTCTCAATATTTTTATAGTTTAGAATAGAAGAAATATGTGGTAAAGGCAAGCATTGTTTATTCAACGTAAGCAAAAGAACAAGTAAACAACCAAAAGTGACGAATATTCTTGGAATAGTATCAATATAGTAACGATGAAAAAAATTCTCTTAAACAAGCTTCATTGTTATAAAGAATTTCTATTGTTACCGTTATTAATTTGCATTAAATTATTCGATTCGCTTCCAGCCTTTTAGTATTAAGTCTTAGTTCTTATTGGAAGGTGGAAATTTATTTTAATTTTCAGTTTTGTTTTTTTAAGAGTTGTTAATAGTAGACTGCAGATTAAACATTAGAAGACGGTTCGGGGGTGCGTTCTGCAAAAATACACTAATAAACAAAAATTTATTTGTGACCAGGTTTCGGCCTAAATTTGAGGTCTTCATCTGGGACTTAAGCGGAGTTTCCGTTCAAAGTGAAGGCCGTTTTTGATTACTTTAATGAAAACTATGTATAATTACTTGTCAAAATTGTTGTGTCTGTCAAGTATAGATAGAGGGAATAAAAAATGGCGGCTATTTTAAAACGTTAAAATAATTAATTTTTCATTCAGATCTGTATATCTTAAAACTACCAACAACATTAGAAAACCCAAGAGAACATCATTTGAAATAGGGTGAATTTGCTAAAATATGAGTCCTAATAGAGCTATTTACGTTAAATAGTTCACAAGATACATTTTTAAAAAGCAACATTTCATAAAAAATCTACTGAAAGATTAGTAGTTAGTGAATTTATTTTTAGGAATCTATATCTCAGGAACTATGAGACGTTCATATGTCTAATAGCACTCACATTAAAGCTAATTTAATGTACTATAAAGTAGTTTTAACGTTTATCTTCGTAGGTGTAGTAGTGTTCATGATATTTGCTTAAATAAATTGATTTATAATTGTTCGGATTAAATTTTTTAATTATGAATAAAAATTTCTCAGGAATCATTAGTTCACGAGGTACATTTAAAAAAAAAAAGCAACATTTCATAAAAAATGTATTGAAAAATCAGCAGTTAGTGAGTTTATTTTGAGAAATCTATATCACATAAACCATTCAATATACAGATGTATATTAGCATTCAAATTAACGCTAGTAGTTAAAGCTATAAAGTAGTTTATCTTCGTAGAAGTAGTATGTTTTATAATAGTTTCTAAAATAAATTAATTTATAGTTGCTTAGACATAATTTATTTTAATCACATTTCGTGTGAAATTATTATTATTAGGGCTCATATTTTAGCAAATGTACTCTACTTTATATATCTTCCACGAAGATCAAATTACTTTATAGTACTAGCTTTAATTTGACTGCTGATTGACATCTCTCCGCCTGAGTTTTCCTCAATTAAGGGTACCTAATATAAGGCAGGTGGACCTCAGGAGGACTCTATTACCCACAGGGTTGACTCGCAGCTACAGTGTAAGTGAAGATAATTAACTGCCAAGCTGGATTTGAACCTGAGTCCTTGGAGTCAGTAGCATTGTGCCTTAGCACAGTATTTCATAAACCAAACATTATTAAAAAACATCGAACTACACTTTGAAAAAAGACTAACTTGGAATCCTCACACATGAATTAAACGACAGGAAACTGCACGCAGATTCCGACTATTACAGCACTTACTAGACAAACGGTCTAAACTTCCAACTCATTACAAAAGACTGATCCACATGACAATAATAAGGCCCATCTGGACAT
>NW_027109375.1:212741-214511 GCF_000696795.3 Halyomorpha halys
ATACAAAATACAATATAAATATTTAAAGAAGATAGAATATATATTCTTATATTGTAAAATGTTTTTAGAGTTCTACTACTGGGTAGTTTCTCTACATGCTGTATCATATCATTATGTCATTATGATCAAATTTACTTGTTGTATTTTTTTACAGTTGTAAATATCAATAAATAAATTTTAAAAAATCGAGAAATGAACATTTTGACAAACAATATAAAACTATTTGATACTACATTAAACTAGCTTTAATTTGAGTACTAATAAACATCTATACGTCTAATGATTCCTGAGATAATTGTCCCAAAATTGATTCACTAATTACTGTTTTTCAGCTTTTGTCATAAAATGTTGCTTTTAAAAAGCTATATCTCGAATAATATTAAACGCAAATAGCTCTATTACGGCTCAGATTTTAGCAAATTTACTCTACTTTAAATGATGTTCTATTAGGTTTCCTAATAGTGTCGGTAGTTTTAAAGATATGGAGCTCCTAAAGAAAAGTTAATTTTTATTGACCATTTGAAATAGCCGCCATATGAAATCATGAGGTGATTATTATTGTATAAATTAAAATATATAAGGATGAAAATTGGTGTTATGTTAGTTTTATTATTGTTATAGGTTTTTATAGTGCATGAATATGGGACAGTAGTCCCGAAACGTTGTACAATATCATGAATAAATAATAAATATTCATTCAAAAATGGAAGCGATTAACCCCCAAAAAATTTAAGAGAATTGACTCACCAGACTTCCTAGAGGGATAATCCAGATTTGATTATTATGTTAAATACAAGTCAAAATTGATGAGTCTGCCAAATATAACTATGGAGAATTCAAAATGGCGACTATCTCAAAAGGTTAATAAAGGTTAATAAATTAGATATATAAATAAATAATGGGGAAAAAAATTTTAAAAATAATAAAAAATTAATTTATTGATTGTTTAATAAATAAATTGTATCCGATTTAAGTCTCAAAACATTTTATTTTTCTTTAAAAGTCCAACGTTTCGGCCTATTCCACCATCTTCAAGGATAATTCTAAATACAAATATAGAAGCTCATCAATTTTAAAAAGAACTTTATGCAGGCTATTCTGCCCATGTCAATGATTTGAGTCCAAAATTTAATGCCCAGGTCAAAATAGTCTGCATAAAGTTTTTTTAAAATTGATGAGGTTCTATATTTGTATTTAATTTATCCTTGAAGATGGCCGAATAGGCCGAAACGTTGGACTTTTAAAGAAAAATAAAATGTTTTGAGATTTAAATCGGATACAATTTATTTATTAAACAATCAATAATTAACTTTTTCTTTAGTTTTTTTCCATTATTTATCTATATATCTAATTATATTTTTTTATTAACCTTTTGAGATAGCCGCCATTTTGAATTCTCCATAGTTATATTTGGCAGATTCATCAATTTTGACTTGTATTATACATAATAATCAAATCTGGATTATCTCTCTAGGAAGTCTGGTGAGTCAATTCTTTCAAATTTTTTTGAGGTTAATCAACCATTTGTTCATCTTCACTTCTCTCTGGCACAGCTATCACTCTACATTTCTTACTACCTCTTTGGACCTTATCTTATTGGAGGTAACCAAACAGCACACTGGACATGAGATAAGGTCCAAAGAGGTAGTAAGAAATGTAGAGTGATGGCTGTGCCAGAGAGAAGTGAAGATGCACAAATGGTTGACATGATTTCCCATATGAAATCATGAGGTGATTATTATTGTATAAATTAGAATATATAATTTTTAT
>NW_027109375.1:216546-218705 GCF_000696795.3 Halyomorpha halys
AAACAGTTTTAAAATTAATAACAATAAATATAAGCCAATATATAGCTGTTATAGAAGTTTTTATAAAAACAAGGATAAGAATTCTAGCTTCTAAATGTTTACCTCCGAATAACAGCCAAATCACTAAAGTATAAACATAGACAACACCTTCATTGTATTTTTATTTTTTTTTTTAAAGGAAAACATGCATAAATAAACAATTAACTAATTTTTAATTTGACGTTAAATAACGCAGATCATCAGCAATCTAAATCATATGAAAATGTATAATAAAGTCTTGTATTGTATAACAGCTTTATTTTAAGTTAGAAGATCCCGTGGTCATCTTCTTTTCAGACATCTCGGAGGATTATTAGAATTAGATTCTATTTTCGTTGATTTTTTTAAAAATACCATTTAGATTTTAATTAAATACATAGTATATATGTGCGAAAATACGAGAGATTTGTTTTATTTATATTTTATGTTTGTTAAAGAGGGAAAAAAAAGGGAAAGATGTATTGATTTCAAGGGAGAAAATTATAATTAGATATATTGATAAATAATGGAAAAAAGGGGAAGAAAAAGTAAATTAATGATTGATTAATAAATAAATTTGTATCCGATTTAAGTGTTAAAAAAATTTATTTTTCTTTATAAGTCCAACGTTTCGGCCTATTCGGCCTTTCTCAAGGGTAATTCTAAATACGTTGGACTTAAAAAGAATAATAAATTTTTTTGAGACTTAAATCGAATACAATTTATTTATTAAACAATCAATAATTAACTTTTTCTTCATTTTTCCCCATTATTTATCTATATATCTAATTATAATTTTCTCCCTTGAAATCAATACATCTTTCCTTTTTTTTCCTCTTTAACAAACATAAAATATAAACAAAACAAATTTTTAATAAAATAACATATATATACATAAAAATCTCTCGTATTTTCGTACATAAGTACTATGTATTTAATTAAAATCTAAATGGTATTTTTTTTTTTTTTAAATCAACAAAAATAGAATGTAATTATAATAATCCTCCGAGGCGTCTGAAAAGAAGATGACTACGGGATCTTCTAACTTAAAATAAAGCTGCTATACAATACAAGACTTTATTGTACATTTTAATATGATTTAGATTGCTGATGAATATCTGCGTTACGTAACGTCAAATTAAAAATTAGTTAATTGTTTATTTATGCATGTTTATTTGTGTATGTTCATATTTTAGAGATATGGCTGTTATTCGGAGGTAAACGTTTAGAAAATAAAATTTATTTAATTTAAACAGTTATAACCAGTCTCAAGAAAGTGATAAGATTATATATTAATTATTGATTTGAATAATTGGGAAAATATTTTTAATTAATTAAAACTAGGTGAACACAAATAATCTGCAGAAGGTATATAAACAAGTCTTTATACCTACGCTTTATACAAGTCAAAGAAATGAAATTTTTAGGGAAAGCTCTTGGAAAAACTAGATTAAAACGAATGAGAAATATAAAAATTAGAGAAGAAAATAAAATAAATAAATTAAAAAGGATATGGCAAGAAACAAAAGAATAACTCTTTGTGAAATCAACACCTCAAGGTATCTGGCTTGGTTGAAGAAGAAGAGCATGC
The DNA here is from genome assembly GCF_000696795.3 of Halyomorpha halys. Lineage (NCBI taxonomy): Eukaryota > Metazoa > Arthropoda > Insecta > Hemiptera > Pentatomidae > Halyomorpha > Halyomorpha halys. Next base: position 218,156 of record NW_027109375.1, read on the forward strand.
TTATTTGTTGGAAGTTAATTAACTATACTGATCACAAACGTGTGAATAACCAATCCAAATCTTTGGAATGGAAAAATGACTAATAACTAACCAAGTTTATATTATTTTAAACTAATATTGGATCTACAATTTTGCCAATTCGAAAATTAAAGACTTGTCCAAATTGGTAAACAAAGGAAGCAACTAACGTCGATATGCATACGTTTGCTCTTTTTACTTTTGTTGACTATTACTTTCGATTAACACTATTTTCAAAATAAAGATGTTTGAATTAAATATAAACATAATTATCAGCAAATTATATGGTAACTGATAAGAATTCATAAAAATAGTAACATACTACACTACATAACCTATACATTCAACTTTTGTTTTTGATTTTTTTTTTATCACATATTTGTTAATTTAATTAATCAAACATATAATATCGTTATGAACTTCTTTTTTTGTTATGTTAAATAAAAAATAAACTGCTAAAGTTAATTAAAAATATTATTTACACTGAGTAGATAGAATTTTAAATTATGAAGAAAGTGGTCAGAGATGCGCT
>NW_027109375.1:219072-220732 GCF_000696795.3 Halyomorpha halys
AGCATTACAAGAAAGTAGCACGGAAAGTAATTATAGCAAATATTACCCTCCTGACCCACCCCTGTATACGCGTAAGATAAACATGTATGAGCAAACAGGAGTCAAATTAAATTAAATCTATACCACTACAACCAGTCAGGGATGCCTAACAATCCTCGATATTCAGTACCTTGTAATGAAGTACTGTTACAAGACTAACGGTTGTACAAGGAGGAGATTTGGTCAGAATCACACTCTACCGCTAGATTTTTACTCAATCAAGGGTACTTACTGAATGAGGATCCCTGAAATTTTGTCATTTTCTTTTTTTACATTTTATTATATACAATAATGTATATGTAAATGTTTAATTTAAAATAAGTTTATCAATTTAATATTAAACTTTCACTTGTGTTCAATGAATCTATACACATCCCTTAATTTAGCAATATTAGCAAGGGTCTACAAGTTTCACTAAAGAAAAAATAAAATAAAATTTAATAATTTGTAGACACTGTTACTTTAAGTACAAAGGGACGTGACTGCCGTGCGGGTTGGGCACAGGTCTCAGTGCACTCGGTTCGGAACGTTGTGGGTTCGATTCCCACCTGGGGCAGTTAACATACATTTTTCGACGGTCCCGAGGAATGAATCTTCTTGACACTCCCTTCTTGGCAACTCAGGTAGCTACCAAAGATTGGTATAAAGGACCACTAGATCCACTTGTACTTCAAGTACAAAGAATTTCATATCATATAATTATTTTACAAAAATGGAGGTGAATTCCATCTTATTCAGTAACAAATCTCAAATTTTAATTTAAAATTTTGGTGACTATATTATTCAGGAATTGTCGTTTTACTTTCACTTAGCTATATATTTGGTGTATATAGTAAGGGAAAGTACAGCGATAAGGCCAAATTTCGAATTCAAGTTTTCGTCAGAAATAAACTATTTATGTCCCCCTTTAATTCAAATAACCAAGCCTCACCATATCGTCTGTTTGTCTTTGATCAGCCAAACTCAAAAGTGAAAAGTCGTACATAACTGAAATCACATATATGCCTAGGATATGAAAACTTCAATAAAATCGACTGACCAGAAGTGCCACTTTATAGAATCGATTTTTCACCTTTTTTTTCTTAGATTTTCTAGAAAATTAATGAATCGATTTTGATTAAACTCACCATTTCAATATAGAATTAAATAGTCTTCGATATAAGCTAGGTCTCGATTTAAAAAAAAAAACTTCTAAAGTATCTTTAATTTTGTTTATTCGAGACAATAAACTGTTATCAATAATATTTTTTTTAAAATAATTTATTTATTGTTATTTACAACTGTATACACATATATACGACAAGTGAATTTGCTGTAGGTGACATAGTGACATGATACAAACATGTGGAGAGTCTACCAACTGATAGCACTCCAAAGCAATAATATAAAATCGATAAACACAAAGAATTAAAGTATTTTAATGAATAAATAAAAGAGAGAAAAAAATAATAGAAATATCTGATTCTAAAGAGAAAAGCCGAAACGCCACACTTTCCCGGTCGTATTACGGCTTCCACATTTTTTGTTAAACTGTTGTATTCTTATTAGAACGAAGAAATTCTCCCTCTTTCTAACGAATACCAAATCTTCGAAGTAGGATAAATTATTTACCACTGAAAAT
>NW_027109375.1:222645-223259 GCF_000696795.3 Halyomorpha halys
TTATATAATAACTATATTATGTGATATAAAAATCTTTATTATCCCTATTTATATAAAAATAAAAATTGGTCTGCCGACACATGCGCTGTACGATTTTTATGTTCTAAAGCCTGTATCGCGCATGCGTCCGCCATATTTATGATGGTTTCAAATCGTATTAGTACATGCTTATTTAATTTTCTATTTTATTTTTTTTTAAACGAACTATACTATAAATGTAGAAATTGAGGCACTTTGCCTTAAAACATTTCAATAGTCTCTTTTCGGCTGATTTCATACATTTTTTGAGAACATTTAGCGAATTTTGATTTTCAAAGGAATGATGTTGCTCATTAAATTATGAAAAGTGACTCCTGGACGAAGTCAAAACATTTTAACTAACAATATTCAAGTATTAAAGGCTCTGATCCCAGATCGCTTCTATAATTGTCAGAAAGTCTTTCCTTCCAAATCTCCCGATTCTGCTTTTTAGAGAGTCCCTGTTAGAGACAGGAATTCTCAGCCGTATTTATGACTATATATAAATCACATTTAAACCTCTCATTCGTGAACAATTAAAATCTTATTGTAGGTGCTACAAATTTCTAAGACAGTTTCGAGAAAAAACATAATTA
>NW_027109375.1:223309-225027 GCF_000696795.3 Halyomorpha halys
AAAATTGGCACAACCTGATAAATTGATCGATCCCTGTATGAAATTAGCCGCAAAGAGTCTGAAAAAACCGAAACATATAAATACGTAAGTGAAATCAAAAATTTAAAACACGAATAAAGGAAAATTAAAGCGAAAAACAAAAACAACATATGATCTGATGAACATTAAATTATTATAAAGGTTTATCTCAATTTAAAAGTGGGATTTCACAGTTACAATTGATTCTGGTACTTCAAAATAAATTAAATTATATTTTTTTTTTTTACCAAACAGAGAATTTCAAAAAAGAACTGATTTCAGTTTAATTGCGTTCCGTAACAGTGGAAACGTAAAAAAAAAAAAATATTTTAAAAATTTAGAATTTTATTCAAAGTTTAAGCACTTGGGTGTTCAGGTAGTTATTTTAGTTATATTATTGTTAATTTTCTGACGCAATTTCTATCAAAACAAAATAATAAAATATCTCTAAAATGGATAACGAAAAAGAAATATGTAGACAATTCATCTAATTGTGAGTGTAGTGATAACTTTGATTTTAGCAACATTCCCCTTCATACTGGAACATGTTTTGAACAGTACTATTGGTTGAAGAAATATTAATTATTTAAAAAATTAAAGATTCGAAAATAATTAATTCCATCTAATAAAAAAGAGAATAATAACTTTGTGTTTTCAATAATTCACTTCAAATTTTTTGTCTCATAGCAAAGCCCTCGAAGGATGGTGCCGTAATTAGAGGATTAAAATAAATCCCAACCCCATCAAATAACCTACACCCTTCGTCGTAAACCTACCGACTGCCTTGCAGTATCCTTTAACAATGTTGATCTTACCCCTGTCGAACAGATCCGCTACCTTGGACTACATCTGGACAAACGACTAATCTGGAATCCTCGCACAAGACTGAAAAGACATAAAACTGCACGTCGATTTCGACTATTACAGCACTTACTAGACAAACGGCTTAAACCTCCAATTCATTACAAAAGACTCAGTAATTACTAGATGACTGTAATAAGGCCAATCTGGACATATGGAGTTGAGGATTGGGGCTCCACTAAACCTTCGAATTTCTCTCGTATCCAATCCTTACAATCAAAAATCATCAATGCTCCTTACTTTGTCACAAATAAAATCATACATTAAGACCATAATGTTCCAAATATAACCCGAACCAGATATCATTCCTTCCATTATAAACTCCCAAACCATTCTAACCCACCAGTTTCTAACCTTGCTTCCTCTTCTATTTCTGACAATCCTTCGAGGCGCCTGAAAAGAAGATGGCTAAGAGACTTGTTAATGTAAAAAATCATTAGAGTGCTACCAATGGATAGTTTCTCTACACGCCTGTAACACTCTATTTTAACTGAGATCAAATTTACTGATTGTATGATATAATATACAGTTGTAAATTTCAATAAAGATATTTAAAAAAAAAGAAGATTTTTTTGTTAATTTAATTTTTTTTTTACTTCAGAAAGAAAATAAATTCAAATATAAAGTGATATTAGTTTTATTTGTTTGTAAAATGGCTATTTAATGTTTTTCGAAAATCGAAAAAGAAGTGAATAATCGATTACAGAGACATATACTCGTCTTAAATATGCAATTTTAATTTCGTAATACTTTGAGCTAGGCTGTTCACACCCTGAGGGGACCTCATAACCTAATGTATATCCGTCGAAAACTCGAATTCCAAAATTTTCGAAATACTA
>NW_027109375.1:226373-227523 GCF_000696795.3 Halyomorpha halys
GGAAATATCTTTTTGCCCAAGGCACCAGTTGGTAAGTCTCAGAATTTCGTCCCCCTATAAAATTGTAGATTGGTGTAAAGTTTAAATATAATGAAAATTCTTGCTTGACACACATTTGTTTATTAGTTATAACAAAACACCCATAAAGTCTCAACATTTCTTATGTTTACACTCCTACGTTTCAGCCATATCGGCTATTTTCAAGGATTTATCAGTTAAAATTTTTAATTAAATTACCTACCTCGTTCACACTATCACAGCCGAACTTGGTTCTCACATTATAGCTTTGCCAATTTTTATCATTAGTCAATTACCTATAAAACTTCTTAAATTAGGAAAAAATATGCACTGATAAATTGATTTTTATCATAATGTGCTAAATTAACTATAATTATTTTCACATTACACAAATTAAAATAGTTATGTGAAATAGAAATTTTAAACTAATTATTATCAAGTGTAAATGCGAAAATAACAGGTTATTTAGCAGATTATGATAAAAATTAATTTATTAGTGCACATTTATTCCTTATTTAAGAAGTTTTATAGGTAATTGACAAATGATAAAAATTCACAAAGGCATAATTGTCTGCAATAATGTGATAAGTGTAGGAAATGTAATTTTTCATAATGATTTTAACATTAATTTATAATGAATGAAATGTAGTTAAAAAATTTAATTGATAGATCCTTGAAAATGACCGGAATGGCTGAAACGTAGGGTTATAAAGATAATAAAAACGTGTTTAGACTATATAGATGTTTTCTTTATAACCAGTAAAGTTTAGACATTCCACATTAAAAAAAAAACAGCATGTTGCTTAGAACTTAAGTACTAAACTAAAACGTTTTATATCCCAAGAGTGTTTAATTTGTGTTCTAATTTTAAAATAAAAATTTTTAAAAATAAATTTGAAATGGGTCATTACATAAAGAATATTACCGGAAAAATAAAAATATTTTATTTTTACTTAAATTTTTTAGCACAATAATTATTTTTTGTGTTTGTTTACAACGTGGCCTATTACACTAAGAGAAGAACAACCCCTTAAGGTTTTTGAAAATAAAGTATTGTGTAAAATATTCAGACTGAAAAAGGGGGGGTTTACCCCAGATTGTAGAAGGCTCCATAACTGCACCCGATAAATAT
>NW_027109375.1:228178-229475 GCF_000696795.3 Halyomorpha halys
GATAAATATACTTCAGGTTAAAGCATTGCGGGGTATAAGATGGGCTTGTAAGGTTTTAGGGCTTAGTAACGAACGAATCCCTAAAATGTTAATTGACACTGAACCACGGGTTCCAGGAATAGACCGAAGCGTATGTGGGAGGATAGCATCAAGACTGACTTGGTTGATTTGTGTTTGATCGGGCTAAACTGGACGGATGTATGTAGGGTATGAATACACAAAGGGTATTCACGATATTGTGTTAAATGTAAAATTGCGTGACGTAATTCTCCATTTAACAGACCTACTAACAGACTTTCAACCATGTTATATAGGGATATTCATGGTCTTTAGTTTGTTAACATGTTAAAGCGCGTTAAGTGGAAAAACTCATGTTAAATGGAGAAATAATTCCTTCATTTGCCATGTTAAAACGATATGGCATATAACATGGTTGAGAGCCTGTTACTAGGTCTGTTAAATGGAGAATGACGTCACGCAAAATACCAGCTAAGCTCGTCACAGTTTTATTTGTTGTTGTATTCGGTTACTTGCTCGTAGTTTTTGTTTTGATTCTATTAGCATTGTTTTGGATGTTTTTATAACTAATAAAACAATGGATGGCAGTTATCAATAATGAATCGAAACAGTAGTAAACAATGATATGAAGTTTTGGAAGGGAAGGTTATAAAACAAGTTGCTCAGAAAATCCGCTAGGAGCTCTAATGCATTTAACATGACTATATAGGGCTGCTCACAATCCTATACTTATAACATTTAACATTGTAAAACATTTTACATTTAACACAACATCATTCTAATAAGTATAGCATTGTGAGCAGCCCTATTTAAAGTCATGTTAAATGATAAATGCATAAGAGCCCCTTGTGGATTTCCTGAGCAACTTGTTTAGTAACCTTTCCTTTCAAAACTTCATGTAATTTGTTTTGATTACAAAATACCTAAAATAATTGAAAAGTAGAGGTGTAAAAGTTTGGCTACTGATTGATTGTATTTCTAAAACACAAGACAAAAGAAAAAAAAACACAAACTACAAGTAAGTAACCAAACACGACAACAAATAAAACGGTGATAAGCTCAGCTGGTCTTTTTCGTGACGTCATTCTCCATATAACAGACCTAATAACAGACTCTCAACCGTGTTATATATTATATTGTTTTAACATGATAAAAGAAGGAAATATTTCTCTATTTAACACAAGTTTTTCCATTTAACACGCTTTAACATGCTAAACTAAAGGTCATGAATACCCCTTTTAACCAACCACCCAGCTCTGAGATGAAATCAATTTAATAC
>NW_027109375.1:229525-231116 GCF_000696795.3 Halyomorpha halys
CACGGGTATGTGTGGGGGTATATGTGGGAGTATAACATCAAGACTGATTTGGTTGATTTGTGTTTGATCGGGCTAAACTGGACGGATGTATGTAGACACAAAGGGTATTCACGATATTGTGTTAAATGTAAAATGTTATAAGTATAGGATTGTAAGCAGCTCTATTTGAAGTCATGTTAAATGCCAAATGCATAAGAGCTCCTAGCGGATTTTCTGAGCAGCTTGTTTTATAACCTTTCCTTCCAAAACTCCATAGTATAGTTTACTTCTAAGTTTTAACTAAAGTAATTTATTAAATCATGCCTAAATTGATTGGAAAGTGGAAATTGCTTGAAAGTTTGGCTGCTGAGTGTCTTGTTGATCTTTTAACTTGTGAGGTAGAGAATCAATATGAACTAATTGACAACTGTCATTACATTATTATTATTATCATCAATTGGTTTATTAATTTTAAAAACATCTGAAACAATACTAGCACAATCAAAACAAAAACAACGAGGAATTAACCTAACACAACAAATATAATGGTGACGAGCTCATCTGGTCTATTGCGTGACGCAATTCTCCATTTAACACACCTGCTAACAGACTCTCAACCATGCTATATAGGGATATTCATGGTCTTTAGTTTGTTAACATGTTAAAGCACGTTAAGTGGAAAAACTCATGTTAAATGGAGAAATATTTCCTTCCTTTGCCATGTTAAAACGATATAAGGTATAACATGGTTGAGAGTCTGTTACTAGGTCTGTTAAATGGAGAATGACGTCACGCAAAAGACCAGCTGAGCTCGTCACCGTTTTATTTGTTGTTGTATTAGATTACTTGCTCGTAGTTTTTGTTTTGATTGTATTAGTATTGTTTTGGATGTTTTTATAACTAATAAAACAATGGATGACAGTAATAATAATGAATCAAAACAGTAATAAACAATGACATGAAGTTTTGGAAGGAAAGGTTATAAAACAAGTTGCTCAGAAAATCCGCTAGGAGATCTAATGCATTTAACATGCAATTTATGTAGCGCTGCTCACAATCCTATACTGTAATAAGTATAGCATTGTGAGCAGCCCTACTTAAAGGCATGTTAAATGATAAATGCATAAGAGTCCCTTGTGGATTTCCTGAGCAACTTGTTTAGTAATCTTTCCTTCCAAAACTTCATGTAATTTGTTTTGATTACAACATACCTAAAATAATTGAAAAGTAGAGGTGTAAAAGTTTGGCTACTGATTGTATTTCTAAAACACAAGACAAAAGAAAAAACAAACACAAACTACAAGTAAGAACCTTAACACGACAACAAATAAAACGGTGATAAGCTCAGCTGGTCTGTTTCGTGACGTCATTCTCCATATAACAGACCTAGTAACAGACTCTCAACCATGTTATATCGTTTTAACATGATAAAAGAAGGAAATATTTCTCTATTTAACACAAGTTTTTCCATTTAACAAGCTTTAACATGTTAAACTAAAGGTCATGAATACCCCTCATAACCAACCACCCAGCTCTGAGATGAAATCAATTTAATACGTAAATGGAATCAGATCGGGTACTCTTGGATGTTTTCGATTTCCCAACCTATATA
>NW_027109375.1:231166-241474 GCF_000696795.3 Halyomorpha halys
TAAATGGAATCAGATCGGGTACTCTTGGATGTTTTCGATTTCCCAACCTATATATTAAATTCTATCATAGTTCATATTTATCCTACCTCCAAGATATCTATTTGTCTGTATATATACTTTTACTTCTGTTTGTATATATTTATTGATTTTTAATAATTTTCTAGGAGGTCAGAAAAAAAACAAAAAAACAAACATATTTATCCATTTTGTATTAATACTGACAATGAGAAATTGTTAATTTGTTTTAAATAAACCAAATTACATTTTTTTTTTAGTTTGGCATTTAAGCCCTGCCATACTATTTCAACGAGGATAACACCTAACTAATATTAAAGAACGTTCAATAGTACATTGATATATCGAGTTTGGTTAATATATCGAGAAAATCGATTACATAAAGTGACACTGCATATGTGAAAATAATAAGTGGTAATTTATTTCAAATATGTAAAATTTATGGTAATTTAAAGGAAGATTTCTTAAAAATTAATCATTTTAATCAGATAAGACCTAGGCGATATTAAAGGTCATTTAATTATACATCGATTCACCGGTTTTAATCAAAATCGTTAAAGCAGTTTTTGATAAAATCCTATAAAAAAGTAAAAACAATTGTATGTGGAGCAGAGGTGGGCAAAAATTAGCTAAGTTTAAACTAATAGCTAATGTTGCTATGGATACGACCCTTATTCATGAATGAACCATTGATAAATAAATATCGTATCCATGGCAATTTTAGCTACTAGTTTGATAGTTGCCCGACTCTAATAAAGTGGCACTTGGTTGATTTTATCGAAAACCAGGCATATAGTTTACCTTAAATTTGGAATTTAAGTTAATGAGCTAGGTTGTTCAGAAACAAGACACACACACATCACTCGAGCTTTTCGCACTGTATCCTACGACGCTGTGAGCGTCAACGCAGATATGCCTCCTATAGGTCTTTTGGCAGATGAAAGAAACGAGAATTCAGACTCTTAAAAGATGACAGAGAAGCTGAAATGCCTCATCTTATGGAAGATGGACCCACCGTATGATTCCTGATGTATCAACATGGATACGGAGAGGTGGATTTCTGTCTGAAGAGAGTGGAACATTCGTTATTCCATTGTCCAAGAAAAGAAGAGCTAGACATGAAACTAGGAAAGAAATCAGTTCCAGAAAACTTGTCGCTTTGATGATGACTAGGCAGGAAAGTTGTAGTGCAGTATCAGACCACTCAGCCCAAATAGGCAGAAGGCTCAGAGCACAAGAGCGTGAAAGAAGAGGCCAGGCAATGGCTCAGTTTAAATAAAATGTACAATGAAGATGTCGGCAGATAGCCCTTCTGCCACGAGAAGGCAACATGGGGAGGTAAAGAAGAATTGTTAGTTTTTTAGGTGTAGGAATCTCACATTGTTATGTAACTTCTTATTTGCTACACTTCGTCTAATAAAAGATATTTCCCTAACCCCCCCTTCCCCCCCAAAAAAACAAACAAAAAACACAAACACAGATGAATTGCAAAATATATATATATATATTATTTATTATTTGACGCGAGACAGCCCTTATGGACTATGCGACTATGACTCAGGTTTCTTTTTCAATTTCTTCCTCTCTGCCCATCTCTGTTTGAGGACATCACTGAACTTCTTCTTCCTTTCTTCCATCCAAGTCCTCCTAGACAGAATTTTTTTATTCTCCACCAAAAGCACCGCATGTTTCAGGAATTTCTGGTACTCTGTTCTATCTTCACACAAATCCTACATAATCCCAATCCTCTGTGTTTCCTGTTTGATTTGTACCATGTATCTGTGATTGAATTTATATCCCATAATCTTACTGAAAATCTTCTTGTTCAATCTCTCCTTGGCCATCCTTTGAACGTGCCCATAAAACCTAAGTCTTCTTGCCCTCATTTCTGTTTCCAAATCAGGGGTTTTGGGTTTGGAAGAACTTTCTCTAAAAATGTTCTAACTAACGACTAGATTAAATAAAGGTTAACTTAAGGTTCTAAGCAGAGGAGTGGCATAAACCTAATCTCCTTCAAAGCAAGTCAAAAAGGCCAGTCACAAAAGGAAGGTTATGTTGATGTTAATAGGAATGTCTGCCTTTATAATCTAAACTGAAGCAGAAGGTAATGACAGACTCCTACTCTTCCCCATTTCCTCTGAAAGGCACATAAGATCCACCTTTTTGGTTTCACTTTTTCTGCCAGCTTATCCCCTCCATTACAATCCTTCCTGGGTTATAATCTCACCTGGGTCAGCCAATATTAGTTTTTAGTAGGCCTGGGAAATCAATCTCAAAATTTCCACAATGAGAAACTGTATACTGAGGAAAAATATGTACGTTTAGGTTATTATACTACAATTATTTGATGTGTGATGGCCATGTCACAAAGTAAAAAAACAAAACAATAAAAGTAAGAAATTCTTTTGACCGCACCCATGAACATCTTTATAATTTGAAATAATACTGTCAATTATTTATACATATAAAAGAAAAAAATTAGAAATTTTAATATTGACTGTTCTTATATAAAGCCAAATATATTATGAGATTCAGAAAAATAATATGATAAATATTAATAAAAAATGTGATATATGGGCGAGGTTTTAATACCATGAACTGAATGAGCAGCTAGCTGTTAAATATAGAAAAATATTGTTATACAAAATAAAAAAAATATCTAAAAATATTTATTATACCATTCACTTATCATATTTATGTAACTGTTAAGTTACTTTCTTCAATCAGGTTTTATGAGTAATAAAAATTATGTCTAGAAAAGAATAAATACACGGCATTGTTTTATATGAACAACAGTCGGCTGGGAAAATGACCACAGAGAAAAAAATATATATGTGTTTTTTTATTTGGGTTGATAGGAATTGAACCCACAACCTTGTGAACCAAGCTCTCTCAAACCGTGCCCCCAACATGCTCAGTTATCAAGTCCTACATTTGTGTTTAAAAATATACCTACTAGTAATAATTCTGATAAAATGTTTTTAATATTTTGTCAAAATTTTATTTAAAATTATTAACTCAAATACATCTGTCAATTATAATTATATAATTGCAAATTGTAAATACATCTTTAATTTTTTTTCTTATAAAAAGTGTTCTAAATATTTTTTTTTCTATAAAATTTACAATTTATATCAATATTGTATGATAAGACTAAGTTTTAGAATTACATTCAATGTTCTTTATACAGGAAACTGCTGCCCTCTGCTGAGTGTAACTGGAGCAAGAGGGTAGGTTGGACTCTGGTCGCTCTATTCTGTTCTTTGATTAACACTAGAGTTTTCATACATTTGGATTACTCATTTAAAGTTTTATACTTTTAAAATATGATACATTATGTTTTTTTGATAGATATATTATAGACATATATTCTAGACACATAGAAATACTATATAAAGAAATAATGCATTCCTGCAGTATTTTTTTAAAGTCAGAAAAGTAAATTCATTTTGAATTCCGTATTTGTTTAAAAGGTATTCTCTGAGTTTATTTTTTTTAAGCTTTTCTAATTAAGGTCAAAATAGTTTTAAAATGGTTAGTCTGAGCTGTATTATTTGTCATTGGGTTATTAATTACCAAAATGAGATAATTGCATGATGACATAATTCCACATACCATCCTTCTGTTATGTTATAAACATGCACTAAAAATCAGAAATGGTAAGGATATCAAAGGAAAAATATTAAAAATTTCCAAAATTCATAGCATAATACAATAATAAGTATGCATAATCTCAAAATAAGTATCCTAAATTCTGTAGTCATTTGCATCTTTTCCAAAAAAAAAAAAGTTATGGATTCATCCCTGATTAGGATTTAATCAGAATTCCCTATGATTAATTAAAGGTAATAATTAATAAAATTAGAACTAAAGTTTAATAATGGGAGTGGGTAGCTCATTGGGAAGGCACTATGCTACAAACTCTAAGGACCCGAGTTCGAATTCAGTTGTGGCAGATAATTATTGGCTGTTTCACTGTAGCTCTGAGTCAGCTCTGTGGGTTCGGGAACCCCACATCTGAACCCATAGGGCTGATGAACCCACAAGTTTAATAATGAAAAATTTGTAATTAAAATTGCTCAATGGGAATTCTAAGAATAATTCTTAGCTAGGTTATCTCCTTGTAATGTAACTTATTAAATTTCATATCAGAACTATTTAATTTATTATTTTTTAAAAATTGTTTTAATATGGATGCATTTTTATTTTTTTCAGAAAGATGCCATCACGAAGCTATCGAAATGGAAGCAGAAGAAAACTAAATAACACTAACTATACAACAAAGCTCCTTGCAAAAGAAAGCATTCCTATCATAGATAGGGCTTTATACAATCAAGTTTATCCCACAGGTTCCACTTCTAAACCTCAAATACAATATGGCTTGACAGAAACAGAGCTAAACAATCTTCCGAAACCGAATTATAGAATTATTCCCGATTATTTCATCCATGACATGCCAAACAAGCCAGATCATTATATCCTCTTCAAACAGTCGACACTAGATGAAATTGATTCAAAAGTAGAGTATGATATGGATGATGAAGATGTCGCATGGTTGGGACTTTTGAATGAAAAGAGAAATTTAATAAATATGAGCAGCGTGGACACGAAAATATTCGAGTTTTTGATAGATCGCTTTGAAAAAGAATCCAGATTTGAGAGGAAAACTTTTTTTGAGGGAAAGCAGATAGAAGAGATATCTGATGATGAGGCAGTATGTTACATCTGCACAGGTGGAATGAGCTATGTATCAAACGAAATATTATTCTGTGATATGTGCAACGTAGCAGTTCACCAAGAGTGCTATGGCGTACCTTATGTACCAGAGGGCGAATGGTTATGCCGGAGGTGTTTTCACTCTCCTTCCCAACTTCTCTGTTGTGTCCTTTGTCCAAAAGCCTCTGGAGCGTTCAAACAAACAGATCGTGGATTTTGGTGCCATATCCTTTGTGCGATTTGGATCCCAGAGGTACAGTTCTCCAATTCTATATTTTTAGATCCAATATGCTGCATTGAAAGAATTCCATCTTCAAGATGGAATTTGGTGTGCAGTATTTGCAAAAGTAAAGATATCGGGGCATGTGTTAGGTGTAAGTACAGAACATGCTCAGTAGCTTTTCATGCCACATGTGCACAACAAAAAGGATATGCGATGATGATGAAGATGAATTCTTCTGGCTACAAGAAACAAAGAGTTCATGGTATATATTGTCCAAAACACACACCGAAAAAAGAATCTAAATCCGATTGTGAGAATACCAATAACATGAATACTTTAAAGTCCCAAGTAGCCAAAAGCTTATGCTCAAATGTAGTTTTAGTTCCACAAATACCTCCTGATAAGATCAAGGAGATCAGTGATCTTGTAGACTTTGAGAGGAAAAATATTTTTATTCGAAAGCTTTTAGCATATTGGGCCTTGAAAAGACATCTTCGAAAGGGTGTTCCAATGATACCATCAAACACCTCACGTTTAGAACAAGAGCCAATTAAAGTTACGAATTCTGATACTCCCAAAAAAGACATAAATACAAAAGTAGAAGTATCTGTGGTACAGGGTGAAGAAAATAAAAAAGACGGCGAGACCAGAAAAAAAAAGAAGTACCAAGAACTTAGACGATTTCGTCAAGATTTAGAAAAAGTTCGTATTTTATGTGAATTAATAAGGAAAAGAGAAAAATTAAAGAATGAACTTGCTCTGGTAAAGTACAAGTGCTTAGAGTTGCAATTTGCTCCATTGATTATATATTTAAGAAAGTTTACTGAAAACCTGATCAAGTTGGATACTGATAATTTGTTTTCTAAAGCTGTAGATGGCTCTGAGGCAGTAAGTGCTAAGCCGACAGATTTTGTTCAAATAAGATCCAAAGTTGACAACTTTCAGTATTCGAGCCTCGAAGAATATGAAAATGATTTTCAGGCAATGATTTCAAGCCGTATAACATGTTATGCAAAAAGGACTAAAATATACAAGTCTGCGACAAAATTAAAAGAAAATAGTAAAGAAAAATTCCTGATGGCCTACAAAGATGTTGCGGATTTGAATAAAATGAATATTGAACAGAATGAGGAATCTGAGAATGATTTACCTGAACCACTATCACCGCAAATAAAATCTGAACCATATGAAAATCCTTCTGCTTCAGAATTTGCAACAGAAATAGACTACTATGGTGATGACCCAGGCCCTTCAACAAGCTCATACAACCCGACAACAAATAAAAGGAAATATGAAGAAAATTGTAATCCTGATCAATCTATATACAATTTGAAGAATACTATCAAAGAAGAGCCAGTAGAAATAAGCCAAATACAAACTAATGTCGAGAAAAGTAAGAAAAAATACCAGAAAGCAAAGACTAGGAAAAAGAGGGCACTTACTAAGGAAGAAGACAGTTGTAATGAATCTTTAGGAGGCAATTCTTTTTCTAACAGCTCACCACCGCAACCTAAGGTCAACAGAAGGACAGCAATATTGTTCACAAAAAATAAAACAAAACCGCGATACAAACAGTCTCCTACTCCTACTCCTGTCCCATATGTAAAACAAGAAAACATTTATACATTTGAAGATTCTGATTAGATAGTTACAAGTAAGCTCTGTGTTTAATATAAGAAATTTTATCTTTCATGTAGTATCTACTCAGCTTTAAATGGCTGTGAAGTACACACACTAATTTATAAGATTTTCATAATCTAAAAGTTGGCTATAAAACAAATATATATATGAGTCTGCAGCAAAATTAAAGGAAAATAGTAAAGAAACATTCCTGATGGCCTACAAAGATTTTGCAGATTTGGAAAAAGAGAACAGAATGAGAAATCCGAGAATGGTTATCTGAAACATCTATCACTGTAAATAATATCTGAATCATACGAAAAACCTTCTGCTTTGAGAACCGCTACAGATATTTGATATTATGATGACCCATACAAGCTCATACAATCCAATAAGAAATAAAATAAAAAATGACACTGATGAATCGATATAAAAATTGAAAAATACTAAAAATATCTTATTTTTCTTAGATGTTGAGAAAAATAAGAAAATATTAATTAGTGGACTCTTAGAAGATTTTTTCTGGGGTGCTTCCAACAGCTCATTATCCCAACATAAGTTCAACATGACCCCAATATTAATCACAAAAATATTCCAAATCCTGTCCTATAAGTAAAAGAAGAAAACCTTTGCTAGATATTAGATTATGAACTCTGTTTTTACTATAAATTTTTTTATTTCTTATGTACTGTCTACCCAGTTTCAAATTACTGGGAAGTACAAACATTTATTCCTAAAATGTTGATAATCTGAATGTTGGCTGTTAGTGTACTGATCTTAATGTTATCGATACCCTTTGATATGAAGGTGGGGACCAACAAATGGCCTTTCACCATGGAAGAGACACGGTTAATATGTGATCCCATTTTCTAAAATCTGTAATTTTATATTCTTTATGTGGTGTTTTAAATGTTTTATAAATGTTGAATGTTTTAAGTGTTTTATATGAATGTCAATGTTTGACTAAAAAGTTAAATGTTTATATGTATCTAAATATTTTTCTATGTGTTTGTAAAAACTAAATGGTTATCTGTTATTTTTAATAAAAAGATATAAAAAACTCTGTAAATAAAATTATTCATGTTGTTAATTATTCGTTAGTTGAAAGGAATCAAGAGATTTTCTGGTTTTAATCTTATTTTTCCTTTTTTATTATAGCTTCTATGACTGCCATGAAATTCACTTCCAACACAAGACATTCTTTGTTTCTTAAAATGTTTCAGATGAATGAACGAATTTTAAACTAAAGGCTATAGTTAGTAGTTTGTTAGTCACATTTATACACTTTTATCCCATTTCAAGCTCTTGGGAATGATAAATGTTGACAAAAAAGATGTCAAAAGGAAAGGAATTTTATTGAGAAGTGATGAATTCCTATTTCAATCCTTACATGCTAACTAAAACTTTAATAAAAGTGATTTAGAAATGCAAGCGATTTCAAAACTATGACATTGAAAGTCGGTGAATGGAATATGACATTAAATTTTTCAACATGGCCATCAAAAACCATAGGCTGAGACATTCCTATGGGCCTGTATTTTAAAGCTCAAAGATTTACTATTTTTGAGATAAAACACAAGAACTGTCTGCCGTGCAGTACCGATTCTGGTAACAGCCTCCTAAGTGCCATAGAATACTTATTAAAAGTCGTTGTTTAGATTATTTTAATCTTCTTGGTTGTTTATATCGTCATAGGGGTTATGAAGTTCTTATCCATGCCTATCTTCTATATTTCATACTTAATAAGTAAGAGAAGTAAAGGACCTATTTTTTTAGATAAACCATATGCACTGCAATGAACAAGCTTATTTTAGATAAGCCAAGTGCATGGACTTGATATGCAGGTATCTGATAATCTCCAGTCTCCTTTGTTCTCCATGGGTTCTTAGGATGAAAATGGTTTAGGCCTATGTAATGCTCAAGTTGATGAAATATACAAAATGTTTGTAATTATATTTGCCCTATCGACATTGGAAATCCAATTCTCGGACCCATTTTGCTGTAAAGTGTGACTAGGCATGAGCGAGAACTTTCCCAGAGTACTCTCTTCACAGACCATCACCTATCAATATCTTCACCAAATCACCCATTGTCAGTGCCATTAGTCAATGATGTTCTTCCATTTTATTTTCCTGGCAGAGTGCACTGCGGCTACAGAAGGCCTATTGTATGCCGTCCCTCCTCTACTCAAAGCAGGCCAGTTGCCTTTGTGAATCTATATATTGTGTATGAATCCACCGTCTTGCAAAGTTTAGGGTGTAAGATGCACTCCTTAACAAAGATAAGGAATCGTATCTTTGTTAATGCATCATATCTACAAATGATGTGGTAAGCAGTCTCACCATTCTTTCTGCAGATCCTGCAGGTAGGGGAATCTATCAGTTTCCTTTTATAGAGATGATGTTCTTCCATAATAAATTCTTGATATGGGATTTCATGGTCCTAATTTGAAGATTTAGTCCACCAGAGCCTTCTCTTTTGTGATTAAATTTGGTCTCTAGCAGGACAAAGTCAAAAATTGTCTCCTGGTGTGATAGAGCCCCACACTGGGTTGACCCCAACCTTTTTAGATTGCCAACATCAGAAGTTTTGATGCTACTGTAAAGTAAAATGATGGAAATCTGTCAATGAATCGGCTATCAAATTTATTATTAAATCTGGATTTTCTCTTTAGGAAGTCTGGTAAGTCAATTCAATAAAAAAATTTTGAGGTAAAAAAACTTCCAATTTGAATGTAATTTATTTTAAATTAACATATTGTAGCACAACGTTTCAGGACCAATGTCCCATATTCATGTACTTTAAAAATCTACAAACAACAATAATCCACCATAATAACAATCTTCATCTATATGTATTATAATTCATACAATTGGTAATATATTAGGATTAAGGTTCCTGCTCTCGTTGAAGCTCTAGAAGATGTTTAGATAAAGAAACAAACATACAACCCTCATCCAGGTAAAAAAAAAAAAAAATGTATAAGAGGATGAATATGAGGAAAATAATAATAGTAAAACTATAAAGATATACTGCCTCTTGCTGTGTCTAAAACACTTTGAAATAATACACCCATACTTCAAACTGACAAATTACTAAGTGGATAGCCATTTTAGAATGGTTCCTTTTCTAATTAGCACATTGTTACAACAAAAGTAGTAAATATGTTATTTGACTTTTTTTTTATTATATGAGCTCGTCAAGTTGCTTTATAGAAGAGCAATAAAGATAATGATGGAGGCACAATCTACAATCAGATGACACAAGATTTAGCATATGCAGATAATGTGCTCATTACAGAATGGATGGTACCAGCATTAGAAGAATTTTTTGGGAATGTTAGAATTCTGGATTTGGAAATTAATTTATATATATGTATGTGACAGCTGACATCAAAAGCAGGCCATCTAGATGGAGAAGAAATGTAAATAGGGATTTGAAGGTTCAAGACTTGCAATAAATTCAAGTATCTGGGCAGTATAATTGTCAGCAAGGACAAAGTAAAAAAGGATATAAAGGCATTTATGACTACAAAAAACTGATAACTGTTCAGTATACACAAAATTGCAAGTCTGTCCAAAAAGGCAAATTTTTTCTTCTATAAAATCATTGTAAAGCAAACAGTGACTTATGGGTGCAGAACATGGTCTCTGACCAAAGAAAGTAAAAGAAATCTTCATGTGTGGGAGCAAAAAGTTCTTCACAATATTTATGGACCAATAAGAATCGAGGAT
>NW_027109375.1:241639-243446 GCF_000696795.3 Halyomorpha halys
CTGGAAAAGGGCAGGGGAAGGTGACCTGAGGGCGATTCGAGGAAGTCGATGAAGTCCCTAAGCAGCTGACTGAAAAGAGTTGGTAGAGGCCAGGGTTCTACAAGGATTGTATAGCCCAAAAATGAAAAGATAAATAATTTTAATAATCAAATTGTTAATAAGAATATTTAAATATAGGAATATAATGAAGTAGAAAAAAGCTCTCATCACAGCTTAATTGTTTAAAAGTTGCTTTTAATTTCAGTTTTTATAAAGAGAAGGATAAAATAGATATAAGTTTTCTGATGGATATAATAAAAAACAAATCAAGGTTAAAGTATTGTAACAACAATATTATTACTGCCATGCCTACGAAGGTTTTAATACAAGTTGTACCTGAAGATGAGGCAGTAACCCCCGAAATGTTACTAAATTTAAAATATTCTTGATAAACAATTATTTGATCGAGGAAGATTAATTTAAAGCATCCTAACAGGAAGATTAAGAGTGGTTTTGTGAACTTATGGTATAATTGGGCAATTAATTGATAATTACTAGGAGATAGCAAAATAAGACTTAATAATGAAAGAAAATTGTGTTTTTGAGGTAATATACCTGGGATAAAGAGTTGGACAACTATGAAACTAATAGGTGAAATTGCCATGGATACGATATTTATTTATCAATGATTCATTCATGAATAAGGGTCGTATCCATGGCAACATTAGCTATAGCTAATATTTGCCCATCTCTGTTGGGATGTGACATCAACGTTTTCACTAAAATGAACTTACCTGAAGTACCACTATATTACATCAATTTTACACTTTTCTACCCTTTTCTCAAAAACAGTACTGACATGATCTTGATGAAACATATTAAGTCAATGTAAAATTAAATGGTCATAATTATCAGTTAAAAAATAAATGTGAAAAAAATAAATGAAAAAAATATATCTAAAGTCTGATTGGGCTTAAATGCCAAATTTTCATAAGAGCTTCAATTTAAGTACCTTTATTTTTGTCTATTTGAAATAACTCACCATTTATAATTTAAGCCAATGAAACATGCTTATTGCAAAATTAGAAACAAAAAATGGATAAATATGAACTATAAAAAAATAAGAAATATTTTCTCAGGTCGAAAACAAATTTCTGAAAGCAAGAATAGTGTTATAGATGTAAAATATACTCTCCGAAAACCAAAAACTTGAGAAATATTAATATCTAACATATAAATTGAATATAAAAATATATTGTTCCTTCTTTTATCTTTGATTTTTGGTACCATAGTATTTAAGAGTCTGTTTAATGAGACAATTAGAACATCTCATAATAGCTTACATCATACTCGGCATTAACTGATTTACTTGTTATTAAATTCAATAAAAAATAATGAAACCATCATCTCAAAATATTATTGTAATATGAAAATCCATAACGTTCTTGAAGATTGAAAAATATATTATTGTCTCAGAAAAAAACCCTTGAAGGATATTAAGAAAGAAATTTTCACTTATGTAACTAAATAAATTATAATAATTAAAATATGAAGAAGAAGATCAGGGTTGCGGTCAAAAAAGAACAAAATAGTTTTCAACTATTTATTATGTGATATTTCGCCCCACTTTCCAGGGCTTCGTCAGGGCTGTTCAAGATGATAGATTAAACAGACATTGATAATAAATCAGAAGTGTGGAGGACAATAACCTACTGGAATATATCCTCCATGCTTCTGATTTATTGACAATGTCTGTTAAACCTATCGTCTTAACACTAAACATACCATAACGGGTCAAATGACCCATTTTGAACTTTTCCATTGAAAA
>NW_027109375.1:247861-251044 GCF_000696795.3 Halyomorpha halys
TAAGACAAATATTATTATCACAGATAACTAACTATAAGAACCACAGTAGCTTTAATCATTATAAAAAAAAAACTAACCATGGTGATAAATAAAAAACACCATCACTGATCATTTAAAAAATAAATATATTACAATACTGAATAAAAAAAATTACACAAGATACTATTGTATTATAATATAATATCCTCTTTTTGAGTAAATAGTATATTTTTATGTATAAAGGGTTTTTAATTTGTTTTTATTGTATGTATCATTTCAATATTGTTCATTTGCTTTGTTAAAGCAAAAAAGAAAGCTAACCAATTTTGTTCAGTCAAATATGGAGTGGAAAAGATCATTATTCAAAAAGCAAAGAAGATGATGGCGCGTGCCTTGCTAAAAGTTCGTTGAATCACGGCCATGTTGAGCAGATTCAAATATTTTAAAAACTTTATTTAATTTAAGAAAAAATATAACTTAAGAATAAGTATTAAAGAAAGTTATTCATAAAGGAAATCATAAGAAAAAACTCAAAACTGTAGAGCTACAGTCGATGTTGAGAACGAACTTCTATAGAAGAGGAAGGAAGAGAGCTTGGGTTTTGGAATCTTTCATTGATTAGGTACGGGCGGGGAATGATGTTTCCTGAATGCAGGAGGTCCTGATCATCTTTTGTCTGGCTTAAGGGTAGACATCTTGAAAAATAAGACATCCAAGAGTCACCCAAGAAGAAAAAGGGACTCTTTGTTTGGATCGCCAAACAACACACTTCGGTGGATGAGAAGTGAATTGAAAACTTTTAGAGGACTGAGGTTTTGTTTAAAGAAAGTGTTAGTTTGTGAAATAGAAGTCATCAAAAACCATCAGTCATCATAGAAGAGCATAAATTAGTTGGTGTTGTACGACATAGAATTTTAAGTATATTTTTAAAAAGTGGATGTTAATTAACCTAAGTGTCTGTTCTGATTGCCTAGAAACACGCCCTGAGATTAAGAGTCTATAAAATATATATAATTAAAAATAAAAATTCTCATATTTATTTAATATTTAAGCTTTTCATTTGAACCTATGCTGTACTTAAAATATGAGAATTAAGTAAAAACATATAAAAATAAATGTAAGTACTATCAAGACAAAAAGTATGGAGAAATTTTCACAATGGATGGGATAAATACTGCAATAAAATAAAAAAATCTATAAAAATAATGTTAAACCCTATCTAAGCAAATCAATATGATATCCCCAGCACAAAATCTGCCAAAAAAAGTTATAGCTAATTAAAAAAAAATGTCAGATAGGTAACCTAATTTTTTATTATACTATAAAAACATAATATTATGTATAATCTTAGACTAAATTAATATATATTGCATTTACAAAAGTTATAATTTCAGGCTTGAGAATGGCTTCTAGCAGAACGAAACACCAAGAATAAAGTAAACTATTAATAAAACTGTGCTTATTTTTTAAACTAATAAATCTTTTTGATGGTTGTCACAACAATAATCTGTTTGAACTTTCACTAAGTTATGTATGAAATATGGAATACATAACTATCAGTACTCCTAGTTAAGTAGACATTAATTTCAAATCAAAGTAAAAGTAGTGAAATGTGTAAACCATATCACATTATTTTTTATATGCAAATAAATTGTTCAAAAAACTGAAATAGTATCAAATGATATAATTGAAAATTTTTTTTGTTGTAATTTATGAGAATAATAATCAGTATTTAAACTCTCAACACTATCATTTTTCAAATTCAGCTTTAAGAACTTATATATATGAAATATGTTATATACTTGCGGCCATTTTTATAAATTGTATATAACACGTATTTATTAACAATCTTTGATCTTTCATGAGAAAAATTGTATGGAAACTGATTAGTACAGAACAAAGATGGGCAAAAATTAGATATAGTTGAAACTAATAGCTAAAATTACCATGGAAACGACCCTAATTCATGAATGAACCATTGATAAATTAATATCGTATCCATGGCAACTTTAGCTATTAGTTTCAACAATATCTAATTTTTGTCCATCTCTGGTACAGAACAGAATGAGATTAAAATTCAACAAACATGGAAAGTTTGCCTCATAATAAATGTGTTAGAGAAAAATATTAAAATTTAATTTTTTTAATAAAAACTTAGAAATGATATAATCATTTTAAAAAACTTTTTGATCCAAATTTATCCTTATTTTTTTTTTAAATTTTACTATAATTGCTTTAAAAAGAATCTTTATTTAATATTAAGTTAATTCCATTATCATCATTTACATTTTCATCCTCATCTTTTATTATGTTTATTTCTTTAGTTAAATAAACACTGTCTGTTTTTTAACAAATCTTTTTATTATTTATTTTGAATAATTCTTACCTCTATAATATTATATTTCATCTTTTATTATTATCAGTCAACTACTATCTACTTAATTTATGGTTATGTATATTTCCATGTTTGTTTATTATTATTTTTCTCTGAGTTATGGTTACTATCTGGTTGTTTTTGTTTTTTTTTGTGTGTATTTTTTTCAGCCCTGATGAAGGGCTAAAATTTAGGTCGAAACATCGGAACAAATAAATTAGTTATTTTTATTAAATAACTAAATTAAGCTAAATAAAGTTATGTTTATTTGTGTATATTTGCTGACTGCACCTCTGAACATCTTCTCCTCATATTTATCTACACTATTAACACCTCATTAAAAAAGAACCGTACTTGCAATTGAGACATCATTAAGGGAATATGCAGATAACATGGAGAGTATACTGATATATGGTCCATAGTGGATGGTTGATCATAGTTGAAACAAAAGAATTTATTTTAGGAAGATAGTTGGAGTGGTGGTCAATAAATATATCAAAATAGTAAAAGACTATTTATTGTTAACCTTAATTTTAAACTTTAACCTAAAGGTTAACAATAAATAGTTTTCTTTTACTATTTTCATACCTTTATTGACCACCATCCGGACTATCTTCCTACAATCTACTTCATACGGCCAACTATCTTCTTCTGGAAGAATTTATTAAGTAGATATTTGTGAGTACTCACAACTTTGGCAGTTCCTTCCCGAAAGTCACCAGAGAACATTGCCCTCATCATGTCGCAACGAGCCATGAGCAGAGGGCGATGAGCAGGCAAGCACCCGTCATCCAGCTGGAACATAACGTCAGCAAAAAGCCCCTGGTTCA
>NW_027109375.1:251674-254967 GCF_000696795.3 Halyomorpha halys
TTCACTTCTCCTTAGCACAGCCATCACTCTATATTTCTTACTACCTCTTTCCACTTAAATGTAAAATTTAATTTTTGTTCTAAATATTGTTAATAAGCTTTATTTAATTAAATATTATTATTACTATTGTGTATACACTGCTTACAAGAGCCAGGGCTTATTCCACCACAGCTAACTGATCTCCACGATCTCTTATTCTCTCTCTCTCTCCATCTTTCAATATTCAACCACCTTAGAACCTCCTCCACATCGTCCAGCCAACTGAACCAGTGATGCTTTTATATTTTCCATCCGGTTTCCCATATAGCATCTTCTTATGTACTCTTTGATCGGGCATCCTCTCTACATGTCCTATTCATTTTATTCGAACTTTTTTCACTAATGCCATGATGTAGGGTTCCCCAAACAGTTCCATCAGCTCCTCATTCCTTCTTCTCCAAATCCCATTCTCCAAGACTCCTTCCCATATCCTTCTCGATACTTTTCTTTCAGAGGAGTTGAGTGTCTGTTCTGCTTTTCTTGTCAAGGGCCATGTTTCACACCCATAGATTACCACTGGTCTTATGATGATTTTTAGATGACCACTTCTATTCTTTTAAAGAGAGCTCTAAACTTCAATACTTTTTGCAATGAAAATTAACATCTATTTCCTGCTAATATCTTGGATTTAACCAAATAGCAAGTTAAAAAAGTTTTATTAGTCAAAAGAAATTATGTCGAAAACAATAGGAGTACAAGAAGATGTAGTTTTCAAAATAAAACATTATTTCAAACAGTCAACTTGGCGACTCCATCTCGAAAGTTGGTAAAAAGGATGCTGTGTTTAGCAGAAAACAATAAAAGAGGAAGTAAACATCAGGAAAATAAGTGAAATTGTTATCATTGCAGGAAACTCGAAATAATGGGACTATAATTGATATTTGACGCTAATATCTTTGAATTTTTCAATCTTTAAAACAAGAGGCAATAGTGTCATTTTAGGTTCAAATCATCTGAAGACATTACCGAGAAGCGTTTTCTCTCTGGGCTTGGATCGTCGGATGAATGGTCATAAACGGGAAAAACTCTGTTGGTTTGGATGCCTTGCAGACTGGATACTGCTGAAAGTTGTGGATTCCTGTTCATCCTTTGCCTACATTTTAGAAGTAATAACATTTCATTTTATTGTGATGAATTATGGTTAGAATGTGCATCCCTTTGAAAAGCTATCATCAAGATATGAAGTCCACAATCATCAGTAGTGGTTAGCTTGCTAAATAACTATTGTGAAATTTAATTCCACTTCATGCCATTAATAATACTGAAATTTGTAATAATGTCTTGAATATTTATAATGTAATAAAAAATTTGTAAATAATGTCTTGGTTGTTAAGTGAGTGACTGAGATTAAGAGTCAACATTTTATAATATAGCCTCAATGATAGAACAAGAGTCACAAAAAGAATAAGAAAGACAAGTCATTGGTAGTTATAATACAATCCACACCTCTAAATATAGAAGCCAAGTTTTCTTACCTGCTTGTACCTTTGTTTCAGTTCTGGATTCAAAAATTCTTCATGCGATTGTAAATTAGAAACAAAAACCAAAAGCTCCGGCAGCTCCATGAATTCAGCCGCTTGTCTGATTTCCTGTAACAGAGACAATAATTTAAGTTTTTTTTCTTTCAATTAAGAACTTGATAATTATATTTAAGCTTCTAAGTTTTTCTAAACAATTTATTTAGCAAACTTTAAAACAGCATGTTCTAATACTGTCTATTATCATTACCAGTAATAATCCAACTGAAGAGTTCTGAAAAATAAAACAATAACGAAAAAGATATGTGTTTTAATTGTGTTTATTAAAATTGAAATTGTGTCTTGCTTTTAATAAGAAAACAAAATTAATATTTACCTGCAATTGAGTGAATTTTGGATCTATTGTACCGGTGTATAGGAACTGTAGACATTGCTGCATCGCCTGCGCAGTAACAAGTTTACTTAAAGTAATAACAGTCTGGACTGACGTAGTGATTTTCCCTTGAGGATCTAAGTCTTCACACTTTAATGGAAAATAAAATATTAGTTTAAATAAGAAACTAAAAATATTGTGGTTGATTATGAGTGATGTTATAAAAAAAAAAAAAAAAAATAGTATCTGAACCCATTTCAAATAATGCCAGTCATTTGATCACATCACAAAGAATAATGTTAAAGAAAATATTGAAATAAAAATGTAAATTGAAATTAAATAAATAAATAATAATTTAAATTTTGAAAAGAGAAAAATTGTAAAAAGACACTGAAATGAATAAAATTTTAAATTGATGTTGATGTAAACATAAAATGAACTTAAATTATAATTGGAATAATAATAATTTTAAAAATTCATACACTATAATGATTATTTAAAAAAAAAAAAAAAAAATATTTCCATGGAGTTGTATTTATAAAACCTAACAATTTTAATAATATGACTGTGGTGAAGAAGTAGAGAAAAAAATGCCAAAGGTAAAAAGTCCAAAAAATTACCAAAATGCCAAAAATATATT
The DNA here is from genome assembly GCF_000696795.3 of Halyomorpha halys. Classification (NCBI taxonomy): domain Eukaryota; kingdom Metazoa; phylum Arthropoda; class Insecta; order Hemiptera; family Pentatomidae; genus Halyomorpha; species Halyomorpha halys. Next base: position 254,205 of record NW_027109375.1, read on the forward strand.
GTATTACCCTCTTTTTGTGTAAATAGTATATTTTTATATATAAAGGGTTTTTAATAAGTTTTTATTATATTTATCGTTTCAATATTGTTTATTTGCCTTTTTAAACCAAAAAGAAAGCTAACAAATTTTGTTCAGTCAAATATAGAGTGGAAAGAGCGTTATTTAAAATAATGATGGCGGGGTGTGTCTTGCCAAAGTTCGTTGAATTGCGGCCATGTTGAGCAGATTCAAATATTTTAAAAACATTATTTTAACTTCCCATCATAATTAAAATTATAATGCATTTAAGAAAAAATAGAAGTTAAGAATAAGTATTAAAGAAAATTATTCATAAAGGAAATCATAAGAAAAAACTCAAAACCGTAGTGCTACGATCGATGTTGAGAACGAACTCCTATAGAAGGGGAAGGAAGAGAGCTTGGTTTTTGGAACCAACCATTCATTGTTTCCTGGATGAGGAGGTCCTTTCATCTTTTGTATAGCTCAAAGGTGGATATCTGGAAAAAGAGGACATTGAAAAGTCACCCAAGAAGAATAAGGGACTCCTAATTTGGATTGCCAAACAACACACTTCGGTGGATGAGAAGTAAGTAAAAAACTGTCAGAGGACCAATGCTTTGTTTTTTTAGTGTTTGTTTACTGAAACATTGCCAACAGTCAATGTTAGTTTGTTGAGAAAATCATCAAAAGAAGATTCAATGAAATTGGTTAGTTTTGTTCTACCTAGGATTAAATACATTTGTAAAAGAGATATTAATTTAAT
>NW_027109375.1:255482-256295 GCF_000696795.3 Halyomorpha halys
TTTTTAATTTATAATTTAAAATAACTTAATAATTAAAATGGTTCGGATGCCAGTTAATTAAAATAACTTAAAAATTAGAATTTACAAAACTATTATCCTTCCCACTGTTCTTTATGGATGTGAGACGTGGCCTCTTACACTAAGGGATGAACAACTCCTTAAGGTTTTCGAAAATAAAGTATTAAACAAAAGGGAAACACAAATAAGTTGGTGTAACCTATTTCATTGTGCCAACGTTTCAAATAGGTTACACCAACTTATTTGTGTTTCACTATGACCGCACCCCCAACCATCTTCTCCTCGTACGTCATTCACGATCAACTATCTCTCTTAATTATGCAAAATATTCGGACCGAAAAAGGATGAGTTAATGGGAGAATTTAGAAGATTATACAACGCTGAATTAAGGGACCTACACCCGGTAAATATAATTCAAGTTATAGCATTGCGGCATATAAGATGGACATGTAAGGTTGTAGGGCTTAGTAACGAGCAGATCCCTAAAATGTTAATAAACACTGAACCAACGGGTAAATGTCCGAGGGGTAGACCAAAACGTAGATGGAAGGATTGCGTTAAAACAGATTTAATAGAATTGGGTTTGGAGGGGCATCACTGGAAGGATGTATGCAGAGAGCGTTTAGTGGTATCGGCATCGAACCTTCGGGTTCGTTAGGCTTTTATTATTATCATTATTATTTTTAATTTATATTCCTAAGTTACCAGCTTAAGTATACTTACATTAATTACTTTATTCTTACTTTTTCTATTATATAATTTACATACCTCTGTATCCCTATTCATTTGGCATAT
>NW_027109375.1:256916-260779 GCF_000696795.3 Halyomorpha halys
TATTTGACCGAACCCGGACCATATTCCATTTATTTTAATTAATTGTTTTTTTTTTTTTCTAGAGGGTGGGCTTCTAGATTTTGTCTCTATTTCAAGGAACATAACAGTATATTTTATTTTGGAAAGATATAGTTGTTAGATGTTTTCATAACAATAATATTTTTCCTTCTGCCTTGTTTTTTCTTTGTAATTATAGAAATTTTTCTAAAATTTTGTTCAATTTTTATTTCCATTTCAGCCTTTAATTGGAAGAATGATGTAGACTCAGATACTTCATTACTTAAAATATTAAGATATGTACAAAGAGATAAATTGATACTTACTTGCTGAACCCTAATACTAGTGAACGCTGGATGGTTTAGCTCTCTGTTGGCACATATCCGCTGACTCGGGCTGTTATTACAGGCTGAAGTGAGCACTTGGCAGCTCGATCGCCTCTTTAGTTGGTCCCAAACTCCTACTCTATTAAATAAGTAACATATATTAGATTTCAGAAAAAATATTTTTTTTGTCCATAAAAATTTAATTGTAAAAGTAAAAAATCAAATATTTTTTAATGAGGACAATCTTAATTCTTACGACAACCTTTAACCATCTTGGCAACGAGGGTGTTGGGCTTGTGCAGAGTGAGAGATTGGTTATTAACATAAAGATTATAATGACCCATTTAATTGTCCAAGATACAGGGAGATGATTAGGTTAAATTTTTTTGAAAATCTCAAATGTGTTTAATATTTTATAATAAAAAATCCAATAATGGGTATGGGTAGATTGGCATATAATAACCATAAAATAATGTATACTTTTTGAGCTCTGTGCAAAAAAAGGTTAATTTTGTTAATAACTTTTTTTTAACCGAAAAAATCGGGTTAGCCTATAATCTTTCCAGGAAAATCCTGAACATTTATTTAGCAAAAAGCGCCATCACGATCGGATGGACGGTACGGCAGTACATAAAGTACAAACAAACAAATATTGACTTTTATATATTTCATATATACTATTTTGTTTGATCCAATATGATTTGCCTATTAAGGCAAAAAAAAAAGTTTAAAGTAAACGTAAAAGTTTAGAATTAATGAGGTGGTCAATTCTGGTTACCGATGTTCTTTAAGTGTTATATAATACATATTAATGGCCTCTTTAGTTGATTCCAAACTCCTAATCTATTAAATAAGTAATATATATTAGATTTCAGAAATAATCTTTTTTTTTTGTCCGTAAAAATTTAATTTTAAAATTATAAAGTATTTTAAAATTCAAGCCATTTTTCAATTTCAGGCACTTTTTAAATATTGCTCAATTTAACTATCTTAAAGTCTCCTCTTCCTGTTTTAAGCAAATATTTCAAAAGTGATATAGGGCGTCGCTCTCTGGGGGTCTTAGCTGGGCGGGTCATGCGAGGAAGGATTGCCTTTTCTTTTTGAGTTATGACCTCCTCTTGTGAGATCATGACATGTTGTGCATCGACCAACCAACTCACTATATCACTATATCAAATATCACTAAATATTCATAAAAGTTAATTTGATAATGTTTTTTGAAAAATTCTAACCTTGAAGGTTTTTCAACTCGTATAAGGAACTCTGTGTCTTCATTAAAATCACCCGATGTAGCTTCACCGAATGATGAAACCTAAAAAAAAAAAAAAAATTAGACAAATATTTATATAAAATCCAAAACACATATTTTGAATAAAATTAAAATCACAATAAGAAATATATACCATGCTTGATTCGCTAGCACTCCTAGTGTTTAACTCTCCAGTTAAATCAGTACAAAGAAGTCTCTGAAGAGAAGGAGAGGCTGAAGCAAGCATAAACCTAAAATATAAAGAATACTGTAGCTGTGAAAAACGTAAATACGAGAAAAGAATTGGCTAAGAATAGTGGAAATTATAATCAAGCGGTTTAGTAAAGCATCTCACACTGCATGAGCCTTCTGCTGCTGTATGATGTATGATAATTATAATGATGGTGATTATGAAAAACCCTTTTTTAAATAAACTCACCTATGAGCTGGTAGACATGTTGTCCCTGCAACAAATATGACATCTGTATGAGGAAGATGGTTCAACAACCACCTAAGGGAGTCATCAAACGTAGACGCACAGACTTGGACAGGTCTCGCCGTAGGCCTTGGAGGACAATATGGTGCCTAAAAACAGTAGAAAAAATACATTAAACCGTTCAGATACTTTAACAATAACAGGAAATAGAAAAATATATTTTAAAAAGTAGTAAAATGAAGATGTACCAATAAAACACTAAAGGGTCTATAGGCTAGCAAAAGGGCAACAGATAGACATTAGATGGTAACTTAAGATCCATGGGTCACTGAGTTATCCAGTTGGAAATTTCAATTGAGTCATGTTCTACAAACTTGAATTTTTTCATCAAATGAAGCTTTTATTGTTATTTTTTAAAATTTATTTATAGATATTTACCACTGTATTTACATAAAAATACACCTGGTAAATATGATGTAAGATCATGATATGAAACAGGCACGTAGGGAAATTGGTTGCATTCTAATAATAATTCTACATCAGAAGGTCTTGAGGCCATCTTTTTTCATGCACCTCACAGGATTGTCAGGAATGGAAGAAGAATCAAGGTTAGAAACTAGAGGGTTTGGGTGGTTAGGGAGTTTATAATGGAAGGATTGATATCTAGTTCGGGCTAGATTGGTGGAACATTACGGTCTTGATTGATGATTTTATTTGTGACAAAGTAAGGAGCACTGAGAAATTTATGAAGAATTTTGGATTGTAAGGATTAGATACACGAGGAATTCAAAGGTTTAATGAAGCCCCAAAACTCAACTTCAAATGTCCAGATAAGCCTTATTATAATCATGTAGATCAGTCTTTTGTAATGGATTGCAAGTTTATACCATTTGTCCAGTAAGTGCTATAATAGTTGGGATCGACATGCAGTTTCCTGTCTTTTCAGTCTTATGTGAGGATTCCACGTCAGATGTTTATCCAGATGTAGTCCACGGAAGCGGATCTACCATTAAATTTAAATATTTGAAATTAATTTATAAAAGATATAGGGGGTGATGGTAGCAGCATGTCTGTCTACTAACCCAAAGGTTGTTAGTTCGAGTCCCTGGCCCTACCCGGGTTTTTTTCAAACATAACACTTTACAATACTCACTCACACCCTCTCCCGGGGATTTGTGAGGCCTATTAGCTAATGGGTGGCACAAAAAATAGGCGTTGGAGTGACGAATCTATCCCTATAAAAAACCACATCAAGAAACGCACGATGTATTTCCCTAGTATATCGCACGCAGCCTTGAACCTCCACGGTCTGTCGTGCTAATAATAATTTAAATAAAATAATAGGAAATTACTTTATACCCATGATTTGTATAGGGACGCTATACTAATGACATTAAAAACTACTGATAAACTAAATACCTCAAAATATTGCTCAATTTATGTGTATGTTACAGTGATAGTTGATTTTTCACGAAATGTTAACATTCACTAGTCACAGTCGACTTATACTGAGTAGCTTAGCCACTAGTTAAATTGAAAAACATACTATTTCTCCTTTTCTAATAACTTTTCACATCCCAAACTGATGCACTCCAATCTTAATAATGAACACCTTAATTTAAGAATCTAATTAGAATAAGAAGTGAGTGACTTTTTTAAGTATTCTATAGTTAGAATATACATACGTACATAAAAATATATATACTCCATGATATATATATTTTTAATTTTAAGTGAGGTGTGCATAAGTATGTATATGTGCCTGTATACATATGTGGATATAAGCATATATACACCTAGGAGTACTTATGGATTAATTGCTTATTTTATTTTATTTTTGCCACTTCTTTTATTT
>NW_027109375.1:261421-262014 GCF_000696795.3 Halyomorpha halys
AGCTAATAAGGAAAAATAAAAATAGATAATACAGTTAAAAGATGAAGAAGAGGTCGTTGTACTTTCTTCAAATTTGTCATCCAGAACCTCTGTTGTCGTCGAGCTATAAGAGCTGAGCGAATGGCGTTTTCGAACACTTCATTGACGCCATAATACGTAAGAACACTCGTTTCATAATATGTAACACCAAGCTCCCTGGCTATACTTCTTGCTTGGTCCGGCATGACCAAGTCAGACTTCCTTATCGCCCTGAAAATCAAATGATGATAAACTATAACTTATAGGAGTAAAAATAAATTACTAAATATGAATCAAAATGATTGAGAAAAAAATCATCAGTACCACATAAATTAAAATAAAACTATATAATAACAAATTTTATTTGTTAACAGTTCTGATATATATTTTCTTCAGCTCTGTCCATTGGCAATTCTCAAACTTTTATCTTCAGCATCCTGGTCACATTAAGACAAATATTTATATAAAATCCAAAACACGTATTTTGAATAAAATTAAAATCACAATGAGAAATATATACCATGCTTGATTCGCTAGCACTCCTAGTGTTTAACTCTCCAGTTAAATCAGTACAA
>NW_027109375.1:262448-269279 GCF_000696795.3 Halyomorpha halys
AGTTTTAAAAAGAATAAAGTTGAGAAAAAGGATCAAAATTGTTTTTAAATAAAATATTCATATTTCTTTGGATTATATAACTTCAGATTTTTATTTTATTTCCTTAATTATGTTATTTTACTTACTCATTCAATTACCTATATATACATTTTATTTTCCACTTCTTTTATCAATTTTATTTTATTAATTCCATTCTGTACAATTATTTACTTTATGTCATTCAGTTTGTATTTTCTTTTATATTTTCTGTATTAATTAATTGTAATCTTGTTCTGTTCTTAGCCCTGATGAAAGCTAGAAATTCAGGCTGAAACGTTGGTAAGATTAAATAAGTTATTTCAACTTATTTGTGTTATATTTTGACCGCACCCCCAACCACCTTCTCCTCGTATAAGTCATCCACGGTCAACTATCTCTCATGATTATGAAACTTTAAATACTATGATGTACCAGAATATGAATTGGGATAAGAAAGTAAAAATAAAATTGATAACTTGTAAAATAACATGAAGTACAAAATTTATAAAAATAAAAATTTGAAAGTGGTTTATAAAATTATCTGTAGGAACTAAGTTCCTATTTTTATTATCAATTTTCTGATGATAATTTGGATTTGTTCAGGATTTTTTTCATACTAGTATAAAATAATTTTTTTTAAAAATACATGCATATGACAGACTGTATTTATTAATTTTATTTATATACAATGTTTTTATAAAAATGAAGAAGATGGTCAGGGTTGCGGTCAAAAAAGGACAAATAGTTTTTGACTATTTTTTTTTGTTTTTACTGCAACTCTGACCATCTTCTTCATATTTTAAATTATACAGTCAACTCTATGTATATATATAATATGTTTTTGTAAATGTTTAATTTTAAATTTTTTTAATCATAGTAAAAGAGATTCTCATTATAGAAATGAACCTAAAAGTGAAAAAGAAGCAAAAGTGAAATAATTAAATTTTTGAAGCTTTTTATACACAATTATTATACTTCGTACTATACAATCTAAAAAAAAATTAAAGTATATAGATTGTGGTATCTATTTATAAATAAAATTTGTCTCTTGTTTTTACATTTGATCCTTCTTTCTTCTCCTTCATAAAACCACAGTGGTAACATTATAATTAATGAGTTAAGAAAATCCATAGAAGCTTTTCCAAAATTATTAATAATAAATTTTTAAAATCTAAGGTTAGAAAATAGTTTTTAGTGAATTGATAAAATTTATAAAAGACCTTTTTATTTTTCTATAACTGCTTCCTTCAATATTATACCTAAGGAAAGGACTCCTCTCTCGGAAAAAGTCTAGGTATGCTTCGTCTCTGTACATGAACCTGAGGTCATTCTTACAGCCAACGAGGATGACGGGAGTATGTGGGCAAAACTTGCGGATTTCTGGATACCACATAGCCTTGCAGTTCCGTAATGAATTGGGAGAGGCAAGAGAGAAGCATAGTAGGACAACATCTGACCTGTGACAAACCAATATAATTAATAAAAGGAATAGTATGTTTTCTAGATTCAACTATAATTTATTTTATGTATATTTGTTAAAAACAGCTAATAAGGAAAAATAAAAATAGATAATACAGTTAAAAGATAATTTATAAAAAAATATTAAGTAAATCATGTCAGCATAAAAAATTGATAAGAAAATAATTCTATCTATAAAAAGTAAAATAGAAGGGGTATGGCAAATGCAACAGGAATATTGGAAATTTATTAATTGCCTATTAAATTAATATCTCCTCAGAAGGTTTCCAATTTAATAAAATATATATATAATTAAAAAATATCGTAAAAATTATATAAAAATGAAAAGTGTAAATTAAAAAATAATGGAAAGAAGATGAACAGAGTAAAGTATAAATAATATATTGTAATGTCCTCTTTTATGATTAAATATTTATTTTTTTAATATATAAATGATTTTTAGTTGGTTTTATGTGATTTATCTTTTCAATATATTTATTTGTAGTATTAAACCTAAAAGCAAGCTAACCGATTTTCATCAGTAAAATATGCAGTCACAAAAGATATCATGCATAGCCAAGATGGTGGCGTGAGTCCTGCAAAAAGTTTGTTGAATCGTGGCCATGTTGAGCAGATTCAAATGTTTTAAAAACTTTATTTTAACTTCCCATCATAATTGTAGTTACAGTAAATTTAAGAAGAAATAGAAGTTAAGAACATGTATTAAAGAAAATTATTCATAAAGTAAATTATAAGAAAAAACTCAAAACCATAGTGCCACACGAGTGAGAACAAACATCTAGAGAAGGGGAAGGAAGAAAGCTTTTAGAGGACATTTTGTTGTTTAGGTGCGGGCAAGGAATGATATTTCCTGGATGAGGTCTTCATCATCTCTTGTCTAGCTCAAGGGCAAACATTTTGAAAAAGGAGACATCGGAGAGTCACCCACGAAGAAAAAAGGATTCTTTGTTTGTATCGCCAAACAACACACTTGGGTGGATTGTGAGTAAAAAACTTTTAGAGCACCAAGGTTTTGTTTCGTTAGTGTTTGTTTGCTGAAAGATTGTTTACAGCAAGTGTTGGTTAGTTGATTAAGAAGACAAAGAAAATCATCAAAAGAAGATTCTATGAAATCGGTTAGTTTTGTTCTAAAAAAAATTGGATACATTTGTAAAAGAGATATTAATTAAGTTTAAATGTTATTAGTAGTAAAGTATCAGTTTCTGATTGCCTAGAAACCTGCTCTGAGATTAAGAGTATTATTTTATAAAATTCTCCAATCTGTTAAATATTAAAGCTTTTCATTTGAACCCAAGCTATCTTTTAGATATGAAAATTAAGTTAAAAATATCAAATTCCATTTTTTTTATTTAAATAATTTTTGAATATTACAATATGCAATGATAAATATTATTAACCAAATGTACAGCTAGAGCAATACTGAAAAAAATAATAGATTATAAGTAAAGGTAAAAACGCATATAATAGAAAATTATTATTATTATTATTGGCGCGACAGACCATAGAGGACCAAGTGATGTATATAGAAAATACATCATGTGTCTCATGACAAGGTTTTCATAGGGTGGGTTCGTCACTCCCACGCCTATTTTAGTGAGTGCCACCCATTAGCTTACGGGCCTCACAAATGCCCGGGGGAAGTTGTGAGTGAGTATTGCATATTTATATGCTTGAAAAAATCCCGGGTAGGGCCGGGGACTTGATCTTGTAGCCTTCGGGTTGGTAGACTGGCGCGTTACCACGCTGCTACCTGACCCCCATAATAGAAAATTAAAAAGAGGAAAAACATAATGAAGAAGCATGCATATGACGAGATGGTAAATATAACAAGGGAAAAATAAATTAAAATAATGAACAAATCAGGATACTAATTTCATACCTGGTAAGTAAACAAAAGAGTGAAGAGACATAAAGTAAGGCAACATGAATGGGGAATAAGTTACAAATGGCTGTTAAATAGTATTAGCATTATGATAAGTTAAAGATATTATAAATATCAAATTATCGTAAGATATTATAATTAAAGGGGTATGTGGATGAAGGGGTTATGTTACAAATAGTAAATTTTAAGAAAACAAGCTTCAATTTTCTTTTTTTTGTTGGAGTTTGTTATGGTTTGAAGTGTAAATGGCCCCTTCTACATCTAGTTATCTCAGTTATTAAATGGATTTTGAGGTTAGAATACCTCACACTAGCAAGATACCTAACACCTAACCTAAAAGATACACCTAAGCCCTTCATCCAAATAAAAGATTAAAAAATCAAAAAATGTTGCTAATCCCTCCATCCACTCACCCCTTCAATTATAAAAACATGAAATAAAAGAAGACATCAAACAATAATGTAGAATAATACATACAAGATAAAAAGAGAATGTACATAAAACATATGGAGTACGATACTAAGGTTAAAATACAAAATTATAATGTAAAAAGATTGTGGGACAAAACATTAAATAACTGACTCCTTGGCGCTACAGGCTGATGCGGTCCTTCGTCGCTTGCAAGTTGTGGGTGTTCAACAGATCTTGGGCATCCCAGATGACTTTTTTTTTAATGACTCCTTTTCTAGTCACTCCTGACATATGGGACATAAAGCATCTGCCTGGGTATTCTTTGATCAAAATTTAATTCACATTTCCTATCCATCTTATTTGGGCTCTTTTCACTAAAGCCATGATGTTGGGTTCTCCAAACAGTTCCACGATCTCCTCATATCTCCTTCTTCTTCATGATCCATTTTCAGCAACTCCATCTCATATTCTTCTTAAAACCTTTCTCTCATAGGAGAAGAGTATCCTTTCTGATTTTCTAGTCCAAGGGTTTTCATGGACCACGTTTTACATCACACACAACTATTGTTGGGTTTTGCAGATTATAACTTACATTCTTTTAGAACGTGCTCTAAACTTCAATAATCTTTGCAATGAGAAAAAGCAACTATTTCCCACTGCTATCCTGGTCTGTATTTTGCGCTCTACTTCATTGTTGTCTGTAATGAGGCTTCCCAAGTACTGAAACTGGTTTACAGAACTAAAACTGTAATCTTTGAAAGTTACTTCAATGTACCCTTTCTTTTCTCTTCTTCAACTTTTTATGTACAAAGTAATATTTTCATTAACCCTGAGGCATAGTTTAGCTGCTGTTTCTTTGAATTCCTGGAATGTTCATCGTAATACTGTTTGGGTACTTTGGTGACTAAAGATGCAAATTTTATAGTGAATTTTGAAAATTCATTGTTGAGATTATGATGGTGTTATACTAGAACTGTTCTTCTTGCATTTTTGGATCTTTTTCTTATTAATGAATAGAATGTCATATTTTACTTTCATCTGAAAATACAATGTATACATATGGAGAAGAAATATCGAAAAGTTTAATTCATTCTTACTCTTCAACTCACTCATAGAGTAATGTTGAGGATGACATTCAGTTTGTTTTAAACTTTAATATCAACCTTAATACCAACAGTAAAACTGGTAACTAACAAAAATTTACCTTCCATAAGCAAACCTCCTGTCTTTCTCATGATCGCCGAAGGTGTCCCATAGTCTCAGTGAAACATTCACTCCGTCCACCACTTCCCAAGATCTCTCCAAAACCTAGAATATGATATCGAGCAGTTTATAAAATAATTAAAAAAAAATTATAATAGAGACAAAATATTATGCAAACAAATTTAGTACAACAAAATGATTTTAATATCATTTTGTTGTACTAAATTTGTTTGCATAATAGAGACAAAATATTATACAAAATTATAAAAACTAATGAATCTATTAGAAATATATTTTTTAACAAAACTACTAAAATGATGAAATTAGAGGTGAAATTCATTATGATGATAAAATCATTCCATATGCCTACTGGAGACAACCCTGAAACTAAATCCCATGACTATGACTGTCTCACAAACATTAATAATACAAAAATATGTTGTTTTAAAACATTAAATGTTGTTGAAAAATATAAATATCTTTTTATTTTCTTGGGAACCCCATGTTTCAAAGAGATTAAGAGTATGGTCATATAAAATTTATTACCTCAAATTTGTATTTAACAGAGAAGCCTCAATAATGATGTGCAAAGCACTATTTGAATCAATATATATCGATATGGGATTGAATTTTATGGTGCCAGTGCTGATAGTCATTTATCAAAACTTGCAAATCTACAGCATCGAACATTAAGAACGATAACACACTGCAATAATAAAGCAGAAAATCTTAAAATTGTTGGTACTTTACACCTACACTATTTTATTTTTACAGAATTATCATAAAAATTATGGATAGTAATATATTTAGAAAAGAAATAATATATCTAAAATTTTTTGAGAAAAAATTAAATTTGTCAAACCACCCAATAACAATATATTTGGTAAATGTACTTCAAACTATATGGTATCATATCTGTTCAATCACTTACCAAAAGAACTAATAAATAAATCGGCAACAGAGAAAATTAAAAATGAAATATTTAACTGGGTATATGAGAAGATGGTCAGGGTTGCGGTCAAAAAAGAACAAATAGTTTATAACTATTTTAATGTCCTAATATAATATAAATAAAAAAAAAAAAGAGAATAAGATGAACCTGTTAGCTTGAAAGGTTCGTTTTATTCTCTTTTTTTTTTTTCCTTTCTTTACTTTACCACCCCTTCTTTTCTCCATTTTCCTTACCTACGTTATTAGTTATGTTCACTATATTATTATTGTTGTTTTCAAAATTTTTTTTTCTTCTATTCATTTCTTTTGTTCAACTTTACTTATATTTTGCATCTTTATCAATTATTATGGTTAAATATATTTTCATTCCATATTTCAATTTTTAAATTATTAATAACTAATATGTTCATACTTCTTTGCATTATATAACTTCACTTTTTCAATTAGCTATGTATACATTTTATTTCCCACTTCTCTCATCACTTCATTTTATTAATTCTATTCTGTAAAATTATTCATTTTATGTCATTCAGTTTGTATTTTCTTTTATATTTTCTGTATTAATTAGTTGTAATCTTGTTCTGTTCTTAGCCCTGATGAAAGCTAGAAATTCTGGTCGAAACGTTGGTAAGATTAAATAAGTTATTTCAACTTATTTGTGTTATATTTTGACCGCAACCCCAACCATCTTCTCCTCGTACATCATCCATGGTCAACTATCTCTCATAATTAAAGATATTATTTATTTAGATATTACTAGATCCTTATTTTTATGTATTCTTATATCATCTTGTTTTATTCTCATCATTATATTAATACACTGATTGTAAAGTTTTAGCTTTGTTATTCACTTCAAAGTCCTTTCAGTTATTTTTATTATTATTTTT
>NW_027109375.1:269674-270057 GCF_000696795.3 Halyomorpha halys
ATCAATTCATATTGTACTGATCTAGCTTAAAAATTGCACTAGCCTCCACAATGCCCTAACAGTCAAAATTGTAATTAATAAATTTTTACTTACGTCTATCATTTTTATGTGTTATTTTGGCACCAACCGATAGATGTTGTCATCCGGGCGAACCACATTGCCATCAATGGAAAATAATCATTTGCAATTACTTGCAAGGCTCAAGGATACATTTGTATATATGGAATTTTTCTTATTGACGATAAAATACAAAATTATTTTAATATTAATAATTAACAGAGAAAAGAAATAACCAAATCGGTAGTTAGTAATTTAACAATAGTTTAAATAATCTTTATTAGATAATGTCCAAAACCTAGAATATGATATCGAGCAGTTTATAA
>NW_027109375.1:270701-275341 GCF_000696795.3 Halyomorpha halys
CGGCTAATTGCCTTTGTCCCATCTATAACTTCTTCTATATAATTCTTTCTTAAATTTAAAACTTGTGCTAACAACTTCTCTTCTTTCTTTCATTTACATTTGCAAACCTTCGTTTCAAAGGTTCAAAGGCAATTAGCTGGCATTTTTAAGAATTTTAAAAGAGAAAATAATAACAAAGTAAAGCTAAGGAATTTGTTTTTAAATAAAATAATTATTTTCATTATTTTTTATTTATCCTATTATATTCACCAACTGGCATACTATCCCTTGGGCACACTGTTACTATCTCTTTTTCAGTAATATCTATAGTAATATAAAGAAATGTACTCACATCCTTGTATATCCTGTACTGATCTATAGCCCACACAGTGGGGACGTGGGTCGTGAGGAGCTGGCTGAGCGAGAGCTGCTTGTTGCATGCCCTGGCGCAGATAAGACGAGTCTTTCCGACTGCAGTATCTCCCACCACCACGCATTTCACCAGTTCCTGGTGGTGCTGTTCGTTATCCATTGTTCAATGTCATCACAGGGGCGAGCCACCCACCTGAATAAAACAAAATTACATATGAACTTTAGCGTATATTTGTGGACAGTGATTGAAAATATTTGATCATTTACCAATCAAAAAATTAATTGTGTTAATATGGAAAATGCAGCAAATTTAATTCACAATATTCTTACCTTTTTACTCATAAGCAAACACACTGAAATACCACTGATGGATTTTGATTGAAGTCTTTTTATAGTATTATAAAAATAAAGTTTCTTTTTTTAACAGTAAATGTACAAACTCTTGACGGTTAAAACTACCTTTGAATTGTAAAAGATCATTTACCAAGCAAAAAATTAATTGGGTTAATATGAAAAAAGCTGTGAATCATGGAGATCCTTTTTCACGACACTTTTTTTTTTTGAGTTTCAGTTCCATTATACTTTCCTTTTTACTCACAAGTAATAACCATGGTTATAATAAACAATAAAATTAAATAAGTGGTATTTACTAAATTATGTCTCAAGTGCTAAAATATAAGTCATCTTATGGAAGAGGGAATGAAAAATTCAAAGAAGGATTTCTCTTGTTTATAGTAATAAGAGAATATCAAATGAAATATGTCATACATCAACTATTGTGATTACTTTATTTATATTGAAATGAGATGAGATGAAAAATAGTTTATTATTCTGGGACTAGGTCCTTTTAGAACAATTATAAGGTTACATAATATATTGGCCAAAAAAAGTGTGGCCGCACTTAATTGCAACTTATATTATAATTGCATATCAATAATTTTTGATACAGAAAAAAACTATATATATATAAAACAAAATAAAAAGGTATTTACAAATAATAAACGATAGTATTCAGTGTAATAGTATATTATCTATACTATTACAATATTGGTTCAGTTTGGAAAAGCCAAAGGTGGTTGAACGAGGAAAGTATTGATATATGAAGTATAGTAGTGTGGATAGTGTACATGTAAAAAGGCAGCTTGGATAAAAAAGGATTTGTCAAATAGAGCACCTCAGTGAAGTGGAGGGTAGATGTTAAATAAATGGGACCTGATAGTAGAGATTGGACTGAAAAATGAAAATGCAGGTTTTGTAGAATATAGGAGAGGCGCTGTGTACTAATTACTTGGAATAGAAAGGAAGCTAGGAAATACTGGCATCGGAAGGATGGCTACAGCCTGGGTTATGTGCATATCTCTGGTGATCCCGAAAACAAATCGTACCGTGCAATTCATAACATGTTAAAGTTATGCTTCAAGATCACCCAAGAGTCCACTATATACCAGGTAATCATATTCAAATCGGAGGAAAACAAGAGAGGAAACTTATATTTGACAGGTTTTAAGTGAAAGGAGATAACGGGTTCTATTGAATTGCTTCAGAGTAGCTGGACGGGAAATTTGGAAAATGTATGATTTCCAGGATAAAGTTTGATCAACAGTAACTCCAAGATTTTTGACTGATGTAGGAGTGTTATTTAGGATAAGGTTGGGGTTCCTGGGATAGATTAAAGGAGAGAAGGAGATCCAATTATGATATCTTCAGTCTTTTTGACATTTAACATAAGTTTATTGTCTGTTGCCCAAGTGCTTATACTATTTATGTCTTATTGTAGTTTAAGAGTGGCATTGGAGGTGCTATGAAAATTTAAGGAAAGATAGATTTGTAAGTTGTCTGCGTATAAATGATACTGGGAATACTGGGAATACTGGATGGAGAGCAGAAAGTCAATAATAAGAAGGAGGATTATTAGGGATAACAACTTATTGGGAATGACCAACAACAAAGGATTGGAACCATTGAAGAGCACTATATGACAAATAGGGATTGTGAAGTGTCGGTTTAAGTTTATGTATTTATTCTAATTTATTGTTAATTATAAATATTGATAAATTTTTTCTTGACTGTTAATGATATATATTTTAATTAATTATTATATATATTTTAGTAGATCTTTAGGACCAGTCAATAACACAACTACATTGAGGCAATGTTTTGCAACTTTATTATTTGAATTTTCATGCTAATTGTCTAATAAAGTGTGTTTAAACATAAACATAAACAATTGTTAACACTGATGTGATGGCAGGACTATGCAAACAATAAAGCAGCGAAACGTTACCTCAATATACTTGTCTCGTTGACTGATCCTCAAGTTATGTAAATATAAATATATTAAATTTTCTGTGTAGTGTATGATATATTGAAATTTGTAAAATATTAAAATTCAAAACATCAAATATGGGTAAAAAGCAAATAAAATATTATAAAAAAAAAGTCTTACCTTAAGTAGGTGGGACCGCCCCCGCTTTTCTTAACTTATCACTCAATAAATTTAATGATGATAAATATTTTTAAAAAAAAATATCTTCAACTACTCAAATAGAGTTAATAAAGAGATTCTCAAAATTCTACTGAGAATATTTTATAATCTTTAATTCAAATTTATTCTTAAAAAATAATTTCATTATCATATTTAAAATTTCAAGGAAATAAAAAATATTTTCTAGTTATTTACAGTTTCAATTATAGAAGTAACATACTTATTTGGGATACAAAGGTTTAAATGAAAGAATTTGAAATAAAAAATGAAACATGAAGTTATGTTTGAACAAGGATTACGTCAGTCAAAACAAGATTTGTTTCTGGGTTCTAGTTCTTAATTTAACAAGTAAAATATTGATTTAACCTATAAAATTTGCTTTTGTAGAAACCATAACAAAATTAAAGTTTTTTTTAGCGAAATCTACTCCAATTGAGATTACATACCTAACAGAATATTTGTTTTAAAGTTGACAAAATTTTCTACAATTTGCAAACAAACTGAGCTGTAATGCGGCACTTCAATTTGGTCGAATTTATCGTTTATTTTTATTAAATTATTTTTGAATTAACAAACCCGGTGAGCCCCGTCAGCATCAGACTGACACAAAATGACGACTACCCCTTTCCAAAAGATCGAATTTCCTCAGCCCTCTCTTTAAATACATTACCCATGCAGAAAAAGAAGCTGCCTTCAACCCGTTTTCGATAGATCGTATTTAAAAATTTCTTATTGATAGATCTTTGAAAATGATCGGGATGGTCGAAATGGCCGAAACATTGGAGTGTTAAGATCACAAAAAAAAAGTGTTGAGACCAAATGAATTTTTTTTTTATAACTACTAAACAAATCTGTCCCAAAACAAAAATTTGCATAATATAAAAGCTTTTATTTAAATATTTTATCTTTAAATTACACTTGTGAATTTTTGGTTATCCGCCATTTTTAAGAGAACCATTGATCCTAAAACTTCTGTTATGAGCTGAAATAAAAGCTGATTAAATTCGCTTTGTATTATTGTAAATAGAATGATAATGTTTGACGTTATTTCACAAAATAAGGGACAATTAAGACAGGTTTTGACTTTTTTTTTTCGGAAAATAGTTAATATTCCAAGAAATAAAAGAAGAACATCCGGGCGTGGTCAAAGAAAAACTCAAATAGCAATTAAACTACTTATATTGAGCCGACGTTTCGCCCCCACGTTGCAGGGTTTCATCAGGGTTAAAAAAAGATACAAACACTTAAATGGTGTAAACATAAATGAAAAATTAAAGATGTACAATGAGACATAAAAATTAAATAAGAATAATAAAAGGTTATAGACAATTATTGAAAACATAATGAAATAATGAGAAGAAATATAAAATAAATTACAAAATAAGAGATGGAAAAAGGGAGATAAGACTAAAATCAAGATTAAAGTATGATAATGAGGAAGATAGGAAACGTAACTTTCATAATCGAAGTCAGGGCGAAAGTGAACTTGTTGACAAAATGTTATAGAGAAGTAGTGAGATTGACGGTTAAAGTACGTTACATTTGAAATTAATTTATAATAAATTAATTTTCTATATTATTTACTTAAAAATTATTTTCAAATGTAATGTACTCTAACCTTTAATCCCAACTGCTTCTCTATAACATCCTATCAACAGTTCACTTTCGCTCTGACTTTGAGTCTGAAAGGTATTGTCTTCCTTTATTCTTATCCCATTTTTCTATCCCTTAGTTTGTTCTGTATTTTATATTTTTTCTTTGTATCTGTTATTATTTCCGTTTTCATTTATTGTTTATAATCTTT
>NW_027109375.1:276011-277339 GCF_000696795.3 Halyomorpha halys
TTTAATTTGTTTCACTTTTGTTTATATCATTTAAGTGTTAGTATCTTTTTTAGCCCTGATGAAGCCCTCCAACGTGGGGCGAAACGTTGGATCAATATAAATAGTTTAATAACTATTTGAGTTTTCTTCCTTTAGGTATCACACGCGGTCAATGGGCGATGTTCCAGTATTCTTCGTGGTCATACAGCTCATTTTGGTTTCAAATTGTAGATAATTTTATAAAATTTAAAAAATAAGCTTAGTTTTGGAATCATTTAGTAATAATTGAAATAAAGAGCACTCATTTTGTTTAAATCAAGAAATGTTAATTCTTCAATAGAAGCATATGGAAAATAGAAAAGATAAACTTTGCGTGTACAAATTGAAGGTATAGATTGTCACTCGGTGTATAGAACCAAAATTTAATTATTCAAATACAAAATTCGAATTTCTTTTTTTAACCTGTGTATCGTATGCTTTAATTCGGCAGGAGTGCTCTACATTCTTGAACCCTAAGAGGTGTCCTGTGAGCATTTATCTCATGGTAGGCGATTTGTTATATAGTTGGATGTGATGAAAAAAATCTTTAAGATTACTTTCAATGCAATTTGAAATTGAAATTGTGAATTGTAGCTCTTCCAACAGGGGCTGAAGAATTCATAATTCTAAAAGATCTAAGATCTTCTTGCCTCGGCTCATGATTTAAAATAAGAAACTCAGAAGGCGTTCAGGTAGGTAAAATGCTCAAATGAGAAAAAAAAGAGGTCACGTAAGTAGTGTGCTGGTGATAGTACAAGAGCCCAGGTGAAAAAAGTCAGTTATTTCACCCAAATTGCTTATTACTTTAATGAAAACTATGTATAATTACTAGCCATATAATGTATAATTGATGAGTCTGCCAAGTATAAGTTAATTAAGTTAAATTAAATCTGTACCACAAAAACCCATGAAGGGTCAGGGGGTTCAGAACTTTGTAAATAAGTACTGTTACTAGACCAACGGTTGTGCAAGGAGGTGATTTGGTCAGAATCCCGCTCGACCGCCTGATTTTTATCCAATGAAGTAGATCCCAGGAGGGCTCCAAGAACCCACAGTAGTTGACTCACGGCTACAGTGTAACAGAAAACAGTTTTCTGCCCAGCAGGACTCGAATTCGGGTCCTTGGAGTTTGTAGCCAAGCGCCTTACCCCGTGGCTACCGTGCTCCCTATTATTATTACTATTATGCCAAGTATAGTAGTAAGTAAGTAGGGGGAATAAAAAATGGCGGATGTTTCAAAACATTAAAAATAATTAACAGAAGCCCACTTTCTTGTAATATCTTTTATTCTTGTTTCTCTAAATTCTCAC
>NW_027109375.1:279786-280269 GCF_000696795.3 Halyomorpha halys
AACTACTGATTTTTCAGTATATCTTTTATAAAAGGTTCATTAAAAAAAAAAAAATTGTATTTCGGGAACTATTGAGTGTAAATAGCTTTATTTGAGATAACATTTTAGCAAATTTACTCTACTTCAAATGATGACAAAAATGTTCTATTAGGTTTTCTAGTGTTGTCGGTAGGTATAGAGGATAGATATAGAGCTCTGAATAACAAATTAATTTTCTTTTAACGTTTCGAAACAGCAGCCATTTTGTATTCCCTTGACTGTACTTGACAGATTAACTAATTTTGATTAGTAATTATACCCATTTTCCATTAATGCAATAAAAAATTGGGATATAATGACTGAATTTTTTTAACCAGGTTCTTGTACTAGTATATTTTAGTCGAAAACCCGAATTAAAAATATAACACGATCGCAATACTCCCTTCCTCTTACTGTATATTCCATATATAGGTAAGTAAAAGTAAAAATATATAGCGGCCATTT
>NW_027109375.1:280319-283377 GCF_000696795.3 Halyomorpha halys
CGAATTAAAAATATAACACGATCGCAATACTCCCTTCCTCTTACTGTATATTCCATATATAGGTAAGTAAAAGTAAAAATATATAGCGGCCATTTTGAAAAATCGGCCATATTAGACCCACAGACGGGAATAATAAAATTTTTACCTTTTTGTGTTTTTGAAAATTTTTTATATAAGAATCTGTTGATCGTTATTAATCTATTTTTACTATAATAATGGCTTTATGAAAAATTTAACATATACCTTACTTATAAAGTTAAACCATTAACCTATCACCAAGTTAACACTATTATTGGGTCGTTTAATATGAAATGTCGTAAAAAAAATAAATAAAGGTTATTTAGTAATATAACTTTATGAAATGAAATAAAAAAAAAAAATTATTTAAAATATTTATCTACTTTTCAATCATAGAACTGAAAAGTCCAGGGTTGTGTGAAGAACTGAATTCAGAAAATTCGTTTTTGCTCTGAGAATCATTATCAAAAATTTTACCATTGTTGCGGCCAACATATGGTCCACAAATTACTTAAACATATGATTTTTAACATGTCAAAAAAAAAACAACTACTGTCTGTTTTTTTTTATACTACAAAAATAGAGAGATGACTTGGTGTGCACATATCGTCTCCATGTCTTCTCACTACACTCTCGTAGTTTTACCAGCATTGTGGCCCTCTCCGTCATCTACATCTTTTAGCCACGACGGGCGAACTACTTCGGCTTATTCTCCAAGAGAACAAGGCGGGCGGACGTACGTCGAACATCTACTCAGGACAACCACAACCGGGGCCCTATCAATCACCGGTGCTCTAAGACTTTATTTCTTCTCTCTTTTGTTCAATTCATATAATTTTGTAATAATGAGGTGTAGATAGTTTACCGTAGATTAATGATAGGAGAAGTTTGTCGGGGGGTGCGGTCAGCAATGAACAACATTAATAAACAAAACCATATTTATTTATTTTATGCCGACGTTTCGACCTGAGTTTCAGGTCTTCATCAGAGCTATAGGATAAAAGAGATAACAACAACTTTTAGAGAAACATAAAATTGAAAAGGAATAGTATACAAAAAAATTTGGAATTATATAAAATATTGAATTGAATTATAAATGATAAAAATTAGTAGTTATATTATAGTAAAAATTAGTAAGATGAAATATAATATAAATTATATTTCATCTTTCACTGTTTTCAATCTACTACCATCTAATTCCACGATTATCTATCAATTAATTTTTTTTTTTACTATTCAATTATCAGTTATCAATTTTTTATCATTTATGATTTAATTCAATATTTTGTATAATTCCAAATTTGTTTGTATACTATTCCTTTTCAATTGTATATTTCTCTAAATGTTTTTGTTATCTCTTTTGTTCTATAGTTCTGAAGACCTGAAACTCAGGTCGAAACGTCGGCATAAAATAAATATAAATTGGTTTATTTATGTTGTTATTTGTTGACAGCACCCCCCGACAAACTTCTCCAATCATTTTGTAATAGTTTTAAGTTTGCTTTGTTCCTTTTTTTTTTTAGTTTAGATATCTTCTATATTTTGTTTACAGTTTATTATGTTCAGTCCTTTAAAATATAATAATAACAAAATTCGGCAGTACTTTTCACGGTTGGGCTAGTAAAGGTTCATTTTGAACCCCTACCCGCCGTAACAACCATTAAGCAAATTTGTCCAAATTTTCGTAGAGTTGGAAATATGTTGGAGATAAGTTTGGCGAATAAGGTGAGTGTAGAAGGACTTCGTAACACAGCTTGGGTTTCTTCACTGTCAGTCGTTGTCGTGTAATAGTACAGGTACCTTCCAATTAACCAATGCACGTTGTTTTTTGACAAGATTTTGATGTATTGTGTCAATATTACGATTTGGATGTGATGGTTTCATCGCTGGATAAAAATACCACCATACAGAAACCAATAATTTTTTTTGGTTTTGGCATGTGTCGTTAATTATTATTTTCGTTAATCTTTCACCTACCTGACCGACGCTTGTTGTCATATACAATCCACTTTTCGTCACATGTGATTATCTTTTCGAGAAAAAGCTCGTTTTTTTTTTGTTTTTTTTTGCCTGGTAAGCAGTGAAACGCCTGCTTCAGCTACTGCACTAATTAAGTGTATGAGGTAGCCATAGATTTACCTTTTTTACTTTACCAATGGTCTTCTAGTAACATGAAACTGATGATACACTTCAGTGTTGCAATTTCTTTAATAGTTTGATAAAGGTTTTCTTCTCCAGTAATCATCCAGAAAGTAAATGAATATAAATTCTTTCTATATCTTTGTTTCCTAGACTTTAAGAAGGCTTTTGACAGTATTATACATTCAGAAATATTTAGGGTACTGGGATTAATAGGAATAGAGGAAAAATATATTAAGATAATAACAGAGCTTTATAAGGAGATGACAGGATATATTATGATTGAAAAGAAATGACAAAGCTTTGATATTGAGTGGGGTGTGAGACAGGGTGATCCACTAACCCCAATTTTGTTGAAGATGGTGTTCTGGCGTCTTGGATGGGAAGAAGTAGGCATCAAAAATAAATGGAAAATGGATGAGCAACCTACGTTTTGCTGATGATATTGTGCTCTTTGCAAAAGGCATGGAACAACTGAGAGAAATGATTAAGCGGCTTCTGGCATTGTGTGAAGAAGTTGGTCTTTATCCGAACTACCACAAGACGAAACTTATGACAAATGGCCTAAAAGAGGAGTGTGAAATTAACAACCATAAGTTGGCATATGTTGAAGAATATATTTATCTGGATCAGTTAATATCATTTACAGATATAGGAGCAAATGAGGTCCAGAGGAGATTGGCACTCGGTTGGAAAAGGTTTTGGTCCCTTAGGCATATAATGAAGGGAAAAACAAGTATTGATCTTAAGAGGCAGGTCTTCGATAGGTGCATTAGCCCAGTGGTCACTTATGGATGCCAAGCGTGGTCACTGACTACAGCTCAGGAGAGGAAATTACAGATGTGGCAAAATAATATTGGAATAAGCATTGTGAATGTGAGGAATAGGGGTCGAATAAAAA
>NW_027109375.1:287607-295259 GCF_000696795.3 Halyomorpha halys
TTTCATCTTTCACTGTTTTCAATCTACTACCATCTAATTCCACGATTATCAATCAATTAATTTTTTTTTACTATTCAATTATCAGTTATCAATTTTTTATAATTTATAATTCAATTCAATATTTTGTATAATTCCAAAGTTGTTTGTATATTATTCATTTTCAATTTTGTATTTCTCTAAAAGTTGTTGATATCTCTTTTGTTCCTGAAACTCAGGTCGAAGCGTCGGCATAAAATAAATAAATATGGTTTTGTAATAAATAAATTGGTTTATTTATGTTGTTCTTTGTTGACTGCACCCCCCGACAAACTTCTCCAATAATTTGGTAATAGTTTTAAGTTTGCTTTGTTCCTTTTTTTCTAGTTTAGATATTTTCTATATTTTGTTTACAGGTTATTATGTTCAGTCCCTTAAAATATAATAATAACAAAATTCGGCAGTACTTTTCACGGTTGGGCTAGTAAAGGTTCATTTTGAACCCCTACCCGTCGTAACAACCATTAAGGAAATTGTCCAAATTTTCGTAGAGTTGGAAATATGTTGGAGATAAGTTTGGCGAATAAGGTAAGTGTGGAACGACTTCGTAACACAGCTTGGGTTTCTTCGCTGTCAGTCGTTGTCGTGTAATAGTACAGGTACCTTCCAATTAACCAATGCACGTTGTTTTTTGATATGTTTTTTATGTATTGTGTCAATATTACGATTTGGATGTGATGGTTTCATCGCTAGATAAAAAGACCACCATACAGAAACCAATATTTTTTTTTGGTTTTGGCATGTGTCGTTAATTATTATTTTAGTTAATCTTTCACCTACCTGACCGACGCCTGTTGTCATATACAATCCACTTTTCGTCACATGTGATTATCTTTTCGAGAAAAAGCTCGTTTTTTTTGCCTGGTAAGCAGTGAATCGCCTGCTTCATAACACTTCAGCTGCTGCACTAATTAAGTTCATGAGGTAGCCATTGATCTACCTTTTTTACTTTACCAACGGTCTCCTAATAACATGAAACTGATGATACACTTCAGTTGTGTTGCAATTCCTTTAGTTGTTTGATAAGGGTTTTCTTGCCCAGTAATCATCGAGAAAGTAAATGAATATAAATTCTTTCTATATCTTTGTTTCCTAGATTTTAAGAAGGCTTTTGACAGTATTATACATTCAGAAATATTTAAGGTACTGAGATAATTTGGAATATAGGACAAATATATTAGGATAATAGCAGAGCTTTATAAGGAGATGACAGCATATATTATGACTGAAAAGAATGGACAAAGCTTTGATATTGAGTGGGGTGTGCAACAAGGTGATCCACTAACCACAATTTTGTTGAAGATGGTGTTCTGGCGTCCTGCATGGGAAGAAGTAGGCATCAAAATAAATGGAAAATGGATGAGCAACCTACGTTTTGCAGATGATATTGTGCTCTTTGCAAAAGGCATGGAACAACTGAGAGAAATGATTAAGCGGCTTCTGGCATTGTGTGAAGAAGTTGGTCTTTATCCGAACTACCACAAGACGAAACTTATGACAAATGGCAGTAAAAGAGGAGTGTGAAATTAACAACCATAAGCTGGCATGTTGAAGAATATATTTATCTGGATCAGTTAATATCATTTACGGATAGAGGAGCAAAAGAGATTCAGAGATGATTGGCACTCGGTTGGAAAAAGTTTTGGTACCTTAGGCATATAATGAAGGGAAAAACAAGTATTGACCTTAAGAGGCCGGTCTTCGATAGGTGCATTAGCCCAGTGGTCACTTATGGATGCCAAGCGTGGTCACTGACTACAGCTCAGGAGAGGAAATTACAGATGTGGCAAAATAATATTGGAAGAAGCATTGTGAATGTGAGGAATAGGGGTCGAATAAAAAATGCTTAGATACAGAAAGAAATAGAACTCACTGACACACTCAAGTTGAAAATATTGAGGAAATGGAAATGGCCAGGGCATCTCCTTCGATGCGAAGATGACAGATGGTCAAAAATTGCCACAGAATGGACTCCATACGACCTTCAAAGAAGAAGAGGACGTCAGAAGAAAAGATGGAGCAATAAGTTCAAGAGAATGGCAGGATCCCTCTGGTGCAGAGCTGCTAGGGATGGTTACAAAGATGTCTGGAAGAAGAAATGGAAAGAACTCGCCTCCCATTGGGCTGGTCACCCCGGGAAGTGCTGACTATTACTCCCGAAAGGGAAGGACTATGCAAGAAAGAATACAGAAAGATGGAAA
Organism: Halyomorpha halys; assembly: GCF_000696795.3. Classification (NCBI taxonomy): domain Eukaryota; kingdom Metazoa; phylum Arthropoda; class Insecta; order Hemiptera; family Pentatomidae; genus Halyomorpha; species Halyomorpha halys. The sequence continues at coordinate 289,845 of NW_027109375.1, forward strand.
GAAAGTTGATATTGATATATATATAAATTCATTTATTTATTTTTTCTCTCTCTATCTTCTTTAAATGTGAATATTATATTTTGTAATGATTTTAATTTTTTGCATAAATAAAAGGCTCTTTCATTTCTCCCCCAGTAAGGCCAAGTTCATCGTCGCCAATTACTGGTGGATGTCTTCCTCTAGGTTGGTTATCCAAATCTGTGCCAGCAACCAAACTTTTAAATCATTTAAACTGTCAGCGAATGGTCCATTCGTTGCAAAAGGCTTCCTCGCACGCGGTGGTAATGTTTCTTGAAGCTTGGGATACCGAGTGTCCAAGTTTAAACTCTTAAAAAAATTATTCGAATATCGGGTGTTTCCATGATCATATTTGATGGTGTATTAAACAATGTGCAATCAGTTCGAATGATAATATTATCAAAAAAGAGAGGATTAATAACGGCTAATTATAATCCGTAAATGGAAACTAAAAATCCACTAATCCCACTTTAAATTTCGGGAATAATTTAAACGGACATTTCATATTAAATGACCCAGCATATAATAACATATAGAGTATTTTACATTACTCACTTTATATTATGAATTTAAGTTGCTTAAAACAAAAAAAAAAAAAAAAATTCAAACAAAACAAAAATAAAAAACAAACCCTTCTCATCCTCTAATTGCATCCCTGCCTTCCTTCTGTGAAGTTCTCTTCGAGGTTATATTATTCTGGAGTTAAATTGAAAACAAAATCCAAATCTCCCGTTTCACCTGACACAACAGCTCATGTTGGATTGTACCGCTTCAGATCCAATTCCAGTTCTGGAATATCATCAAAACTTTCCTAACTCATGTATCAAAAACAAAAAGAAAAAAAAGGGGGATTTTGAACTGGGAACAAGTTTATACAATGCAAAAGTTTTGAATTAAACTTCAGTGATTCCTAAACTGCTTTACTGTTTTCTAAAATATAAGATAGCATAATAATGAGAAGATAGTTGACCGTGGATAAATTATATGAGAAGATGGTTGGGAGGTGCGGTTAAAATATAACACAAATAAGTTGAAATAACTTATTTAATAGTACCAACGTTTCGGCCAGAATTTCTAGCCTTCATCGGGGCTAAGAACAAAGACAACCAATGAAAAAAAAAAATAAAACGTAAAACATAAACAGAATGACATAAAGTAAATAATTGTACAAAATTAAATTAATAAAAATAAAGTGATGAAAGAAGTGGAAAATAAAATGTATGTCTGTAATTAAATAATTATGAAAAAAATAACATAATCAAGGAAATAAAATAAAAATTTGAATTCGCAGAAAAAAAAATTAAATGAATAAACGAAAAATAAAATTGAGATAAAGAAAATATATGTAACCATAATATTAGAATAAAATAATTTTTTTTTCCATAATTTTAATTTTTAAATATTCATATTCCTTTGCATTATATAACTTCAAATTTTTATTTTATTTCCTTAATTATGTTATTTTTACTTACTTATTCAATTACCTATATATATTTTATTTTCCACTCGTTTTATCACTTTATTTTTATTAAATGAAGGATAGAAATTCTGGCAGAAACGTTGGCACTATTAAATAAGTTATTTCAATTTATTTGTGTTATATTTTGACCGCACCCACAACCATCTTCTACTAATACTTATAAGATAGCATAATTTTTATAACTTAGAAAGCTATAAAAAAATCGAGCCATTCTGTAAAAAAAAAAAAAAAAAAATATTTTATACATAAATGATTGGTCGTATTTTTCAACATGTGAACAAGATCGTGAGGGGAGGGGTGTGGTCCAAAAAATAAATAAAAAATAGTTTACAACAATTTGATATTTAAATATTAAACATTAAAGCTATGTAATATGTATTATTAAATAGTTGTAAACTATTTTGTGTTTCATTTTTGACCATACCTCCGACCATCTCCTTCACATTAAAAAAAATAATACATAATATATTTGCATCAAGGCATGTGATGAAATTGGAGTTTCTAAAATATACCTTTTGGTTAAAAAGATCTGGGAAATTGAAGAGATGCCTGAGAAATGGAAGGAGTCTCTACTTATTCCTGTTCACAAAAAGGGCCCAACGACGGATTGAAATAACTATCGAGGAATATCACTCCTTCCTGTATATTATAAAATATTTACGCTAATCTTAACTGGTCGAATCAAGGAATACGCTGAAAAAATTATCGGAGACTACCAATGTGGTTTTAGACGAAATCGTTCAACTATTGGTCAAAATTTTAAACAAGGCATGTGGTGAAATCAGAGTTTCTAAAATACACTTTTTTTACTACCGATGGGTGGTTCCTTCCCAAGATTTTCAAGTGTATATGAAACATACAACCTATTTACTTATTGTATTATTTTGTACAGTTGTAAATTACATTAAATAAATAAATAAATAAAAAAAAAAAAAATTTACTTGAACTTAGTAGACAAGGACTTAACCGACGATTTGGACGGCTAATTAGAAATATGGAAATATCGACTGCTAAGGATAAAATCGCAGCTTTCATTGGACAAAAAATTACTACTTTATAAAACAATAATAAAACATATTTGGACTTACGGACTAGAACTGTGTAGGACAGCTAAAGACTCTAAGAAAAAACGTTTTCAATCCTTTCAGTCTAAAGTCCTTAGAACAATAGTCAATGCCCCTAACTATGTAACCAACAATACCCTCCATAATGACCTTAATATCCCATTTGTGTCAGTACAAATCCCTTATACATCCTTACAGCCTTCCCCGAAGGTTGAAACGGCATGATATAGTAAATAATTAAATTGGAGTTCTGGTAATGGCCAGATTCTCCACTCAAGTCCTGAACGTCTGCGGCTAGCGCCTTCACTCATCCTCCACTGGCTTTGAATACTAGTAACGTGGTTGAGAGAGAAGCGCCGGGATCTTTTGGAGTCCACCTCTTTTCGCCATAAGAGCTCGGTTCGGAGTTTCCCGGGCTGAATTGAAATATTGTAAATAGGAATGATTGTGTTTAAGATACTATATTACTTTAAGTTTAAATATATACTTTTTTCCTATTGGAAGAAGATAAATAACTGTATGAAGATTGTAGAAAGATAGTCCGGGTGGCGGTGAATAAATATATCAATATATCAATATAGTAAAAGAGAACTATTTATTGTAAACCGACGTTTCGCCCTACTTTGCAGGGCTTCGTCAGGGCTACATGACAAAAACAAGATACAAACATTATAGAATTGACAGAACATTAAAATAAAAAACACTTCAAAACAATTGTTATGGTTATAAAGTAAATAAAAAAGAAATAATGATGATACAAGGCAGAATACATGTAAGTGGAAACTACTTACTAATCAATTGATATGTATTGACCTTTTAACAATTCTGGGTATTATTAAGGTTTTTCGTCATCTGTCCCGACACCTGGTGGAATATCTTTCAAGGAACCTTTTACTGCGTCCCAGGATATGTAGACTGTGTTTAGTTTGTCACATGAGTCTCTTATTAGATTTACTAACGCATAAGTGTTAGAACAAAAACGACAGGTTTTGACGAAGGATCAGAAGCCAAGTAAGCAGGTGCAGGCCCTTCCTGGACATGTCAAACTTTCCCACCCCCTCTCGGGCCTGGGGGTGGGGGGATGCCTACCAAGGGAGCGTTCTGTCACCTATGGCCAATGAGGAATTAGATTCAAAAATAAGGTAACGCTCCAAAAGGGGAAGGGGAAGAAAAGGGGTAGGACAACTAGACCAGGAAAACGGGCATTGAAGAGGAAGACTTAGACTAGAGAGGACCAGGCTTGAGAGAGGAAGAAAGACTGTTCCACACAGCTAAATACTCTATATAAGAACAAACGCATTCAATCCTTTCAGTCTTAAGTCCTTAGAACAATAGTCAATGCCCCTTACTATGTAACCAACAATGCCATACATAATGGCCTTAATATCCCATTTGTGTCAGGACTTATTAAATCAAAATTCATCATATTCCATGAGAAACTCACTCAGCATCCTAATCCCTTACCCATCCCTACAGTCTTTCCCGATGGTTAAAACGGCATACTATAGTAAATAATTAAATTGAAGTTCTAGTAATGGCCAGATTCTCCACTCAAGTCCTGAGCGTCTGAGGCTAGCATCCTCACTCATCCTCCACTGGCTTTGAATACTAGTGACGCGGTTGAGAGAAGCGCCGGGATCTTTTGGAGTCCACCTCTTTCCTCCATGAGGAATTAGATTCAAAAATAAGGTAACGCCCCAAAAGGGGAAGTGGGAGAAAAGGGACATTGAAGAGGAAGACTTAGACTAGAGAGGACCAGGCTTGAGAGAGGAAGAAAGACAGGATTCGAAGAGAAGGATCAGATGATAACCAGTCCACCCCACCTACATCCTCCACATCCGCTGATTTTGGTAAATAGTTGTAAGATAATATTTTATGGCGAACAAGCTATCTAAATCATTTCTCTAAGTCATTGTAATATAATATAATTTTCTCTAAACTATTAAGTATAAATATATGCATTGTTCCTTTCTATACTTCATATACCTATGCATAATTTTTACCACTCCCTAATGTATCTTACATTTAAATGGTAACAATAATTAATTAAATTTAAAGATATTCAATTAACTGGTAAACACAAACAAGGCTTTGGAAAGGAATTCAATTATCAGGACTCAATATAAATTAATTAATTAAGTAACTTATTCTTTTGGATAATCGCTGATGGCAATTATCCTGGCATCCCGAAGCAGATACGTAGCAAAATACAACCGTCTGATAAAGTTCGAAACACAGATCTAGACTAATAAATTGTAGAAGAATACTCGTTAGGACTAGTTATAAATATGGTTAAGAGGTAGGTGTAAAAGATAGAACAGGAGGGTGTGAAAGGTAAACAGATAGGTGAGGTATAGTAATATGTAAAGGGGAGATATTAAGTAAATTGATAAAAAGAACAAATAAACATAAGGGGAATTACCTGTCAGAATGAAACAGATAGGACGAATGAGAAAAGGAAAGACAGGTAGAAAATGTCCCCATTCCTAGGCTAACCCTTAGGAAGGGTAAGATGTTTTATAATGTATAGATAGCTAAACTGACAGAAACATCTAATATCTTATATAATAGTACAATAGAATGCCTGTTGAACATATTCGATACTTAGGACTCCATCTTGACAAGAGACTTACTTGGAATCCACACACAAGACTGAAACGACAAGAAACTGCTCGTAAATTCCGACTGCTACAACACTTACTTGACAAACGCTCTAAACTTCCCAATCACTACAAAAAATTAGTATACACTACAATAATCAGACCAATTTGGACATATGGAATTGAGCTCTGGGGCTCCACCAAACCATCAAATTCTTCCCGCATCCAATCGTTACAATCCAAAATCCTACGT
>NW_027109375.1:295664-300161 GCF_000696795.3 Halyomorpha halys
ATATAAACAATAAGTAAATCTATGCGATAAATGTGGATAACTTTCCATATTAATGGAAAACGTTTCTCTTCTTTGTTTCAATCTGACATGTAATTTCCCTTGTGTTTATTTGTTACTTTTATTAATTTTCTTAATATTTCCCTTTTATATTATATATTACTATACTTCACATATGCCATATTCTGTTTTACATTTTCATGGAAGAACTCGGGGTGGATGTCCAGGACGTGGCTAGGATAACAGAAAATATATTACTCAACTCCCTGGAAATCAATCACCACCACATGCATGGAAATTATTGAGTGATGAAGTCATCCAGATGAAGGATGATAAGCACACATTGCATATCTTATTTGTTACTTTATTATTTTTGTTTATATTTTTAATATTTATTGTATAATGAATTTTAACATAACTTGTTGATTTTTTAAAAATTTAAATTTGTTACTTAAATATCTTTTCCCTCCAATCCCACATCACCACCCATGAAGAATGGTGCCAAAATTGAAGGATTAAAATTAATTCCAATAAATCCCACCAAATCACATTTACCATTCGTTGTAAATCAATGACCTCTTACCCTACAGTATCCTTTAATAATACCCCTCTTATTCCTGTCGAACAGATCCGTTACTTAGGACTACATCTGGACAAACGACTGACATGGAATTCTCATACAAGACTGAAAAGACAGGAAATTGCTCGTCGATTCCGACTATTATAAAATTTACTTGACAAACGGTCTAAATTGCTAATCCATTACAAAAGACTGATGTACATGACTATTATAAGGCCTATCTGGACATACGAAGTTGAGTTTTGGGGCTCCACTAAACCATCAAATTCAACCAGAATCCAATCCTTACAGTCCAAAATTCTTCGTAAAATCCTTAACGCTCCTTACTTTGTCACAAATCAAGTCATCCATCAGGACCTCAATGTTCCATATGTTGCCGATTTGGCCAGAACCAGAAACCATTCCTTCCATGGAAAACTTCCGAACCACCCAAATCCACTTGTTTCTAACCTGACTTCTCCTTCATTACCTAATAATCCTCCTAGGCGTCTGAAAAGATGATGGCCTCGGGTCTTCTCCTCTAGAAATGTTCTTGGAGTTCTATCAGTGGGTAGATTCTCCATATGCTTTTATCATGTCATAATATCACTTACAGCAAATTTACTTGATGTGTATACATGTATACAGTTGTAAATATCAATAAATAAATTATAAAAAAAAAAATTTAATGTGAGGTGAGAATTTATATTGAAGATTGTTGGACTGTTGATTGAATAAAAAGTATTGAGACTATACAAGGATACAATTTTTGATTTATTTAATAAATATCTAAATTTTTCAATTATTAATTCTAAATGTTACTGTAACCGAGTTGTTAAATAGAAAAGGAAAAAGAAAAAAAAAACATGAAAAAAGGGATAAAAAGGAGGAAAAAAAATCACGTTTTAATGTTTTATATTGCTAATGTTAATTACAATAATTATATATTTTATTATTGTATACTTTTCTAGGCTTATTTATCGTAAAATTAAAAATAGAGTCTGATTAAACTAAAATAAGTATGCTGTAGAATTAGCAACCCAATCAAGTTGGGCAGCACTACTTAGTATATTAATAAAGTTTTTCCTTTCTCTACACATTTTCTTTCTCTTTACCATACTTTACCATACCTGGTTGTAATTATTAGTAACTAGTTTTTAGTCTACCTACATGTATACTTACTTATATTATTGTTATTTCTTTTTTATATACTTTATAAACATAATAATTGTTTTGAAATATTTTTTATTTTAAGTTCTGTCAATTCTATATTGTTTGTATCTTGTTTTTTATTCATTTAACCCTGACGAAGCTCTGCAAAATGGGGCGAAATGTTGTTTAACAATAGTTTTCTTTTTCTATTTTTATACCTTTTTATTAACCACCACCCAGGCTATCTTTTTACAATTTATTTTTTTTTTTTTTTATCTTTTATTTCTTATTTTGTAATGATTTAATTTATGTATTAAATCATACATAAAGACCTTAATGTTACCTATGTAACCGATCCAGCCTGAACCAGATATCACTCTTTCCATTATAAACTCCCTAACCACTGAAACCCACTAGGTTCTAACCTTGCTTCCTCTTCCATTCCTGACAATCCTCCGAGGTGCCTGAAAAGAAGATGGCCACGAGACCTGCTAATGTAAAATATCATTAGAGTGCTACCAATGCGTAGTTGCTCTACACGCCTGTAACACTCCATTTTAACTAAGATCAAATTTACTGAATGTATTATGTAATATACAGTTGTAAATTTCAATAAAGATATAAAATAAAAAATAAATTATATATTTGTAAATGTGGTAAGAATGTGCACTATTCTTCATATTAACATTGTCTAAAATATGATAGAACGTAAGATTACATAATAAAATGAAATTTAAAAAAGTTATAAAAATCCTTCGTAAAATCCTCAATGCTCCTTATTTTGTTACTAATAAAACCATCCATAAAGACCTAACTGTTCCTTATGTAACCATCTAGCCCGAACCCGATATTATTCCTTCCATTATAAACTCCCTAACCACCTAAACCCACTAGTTTCTAACCTTGCTTCCTCTTCCATTCCTGGCAATCCTCCGAGGCGCCTGAAAAGAAGGCCTCGTGACCTGATATTGTAAACTGTTTTTAGAGTTCTACTACTGGGTAGTTTCTCTACATCCTGTATCATATCATTATGTCATTATGATCAAATTTACTTGTATTTTTTATACAGTTGTAAATATCAATAAATAAATAAATAAAAATAAAATAAAAAAAAAGTTATATGTAATTCACATACGCTAATAATAATACGTCTAATTTAATATGGAGGCAAAATATGATAATCACTATAAATGGGACATGGAATATTTTCTCGCATCGAAATTTAGATGAATTTCTAATATGGTGCGAGAGGGACGTAGGATAACTTTGCATTTCTAAACAACAGACTTTATAAAGAGCAGCTGTGTTATTGTGAGAGCGAGGACTGTCACATCAAAACGCCACTGCTCACAATTATCTAGCAGACTATCAACAGTTTATATACAGCTATCAAAAGATCTCTTTACAAACCCAGTCCCTGGAGGGACTTTTTTAATTAAAAGAGAAATGAATCCTTAAAAACTTGAGCAGAAAATAAAGTACTAGTGAAAATGATTTGTATTTTTAATTATTTTTCATAAGATACGCTACAAAAATACAGATTTTTTCGTATATACTAAACATATAGAGGCTATTTTTAATATAAACAGTACATTTAATAACATAAAGAGCCCAAGAGGAAAAAAAAGTAATTTTTTTTTTACGCTAATTTTATATTAGATTATTATGAAAACTATGTACAATTACCAGTCAAAATTGATGAGTCTGCCAAGTATAGGTAGGGAGAATAAAACATTTAAAGTAGAGTGAATTTTCTAAAATATGAGCCCTAATAGAACTATTTACGTTTAATAGTAATAAAAAAAAATTTTATAAACGAATGTACTGAAATATCAGTAGTTAGCGATAAAAAAAAATTAATTTTTCATTCGGAGCTCTATATCTTAAAAAGTAGGAACAACACAAGATAACCTAAGAGAACGTCATTTAAAGAAGAGTAAATTTGCTAAAATATGAGCCCTAAAAGAGTTACGTTAAATAGTTCTCGAGATCTTTTGAAAAAGCAACATTTCATAAAAAATGTTGTATGGGACGTACTGAAAGATCAGTAGTTGGTGAATTTTTTTTGAGAAATATATATCTTAAAAACCATTAAACGTAAAGATATCTATCAGCACTCAACTTAAAGCTAGTTTAGTGGACTATAAATTAGTTCATGATGCTTATCTTCGTAGGAGTTGTAGTGTTCATGATATATGGCAAAATAAATTCACAAACTGGTGAGTTCTAGTTGTTCGAACAAAAGTGTTGATTTATGGAAAATTGGGGCTGGATTTCGACCTCACAACCCTGGAACTATTTGAAAAAGCCACCAATTCTAAAAAACGTGCATGATAGAAAAAATAATTTGGTTTAAAACACTGGAATATTTCCAAAAAATCCGTCTATAATCTACCAGATTTTGCTAGCTATCATATGTTTTCGCCTGATCAGTAACCAATGGTTGGAATTCGTGAGCGTCTCCATCTGTTCCTCACAAACCTGGCCGATTTCGTCTAAATTTGGGGAGTGGGTTAAAATCTAATTATACAACAAATTTATGCGTCATTAGGAGTTTAATTATTATATCAAAGCTAGTATTTAAATTTGTTGTACATATTCCATACTTAGGACTCCATCTTGAGAATAGACTTACTTGGAATCCACACACAAGACTGAAACGACAAGAAACTGCTCGTAGATTCCGATTGCTACAACACTTACTTGACAAACGCTCCAAACTTCCCATTCATTACAAAAAATTAGTATACACTACAATAATCAGACCAATTTGGACATGTGGAATTGAG
>NW_027109375.1:300571-302302 GCF_000696795.3 Halyomorpha halys
AAAGTATAATTGCCACAAATTTAATTATAATTGGTGCGGATCAGTACACCATACCAAAGCTATGACTAAAACAACTAGGCCTTACCAAAGCCAACAACCAACGGGCGTTGATGACCAGGCTGTTAAACGCCCTTTCAAAACTAACAAACAAACAAACAAACAAAATTTTATAAACGATTGTACTGAAAGATCAGTAGTTAGTGAATTTTTTTTGAGAAATATATATCTTAAAAACCATTAAACGTAAAGATATCTATCAGCACTCAACTTAAAGCTATTTTAGTGGACTATAAATTAGTTCATGATGCTTATCTTTGTAGGAGTAGTACTGTTCATGATATATGACAAAATAAATTCACTAACTGGTGAGTTCTAGTTGTTCGAACAAAAGTTTTAATTTATGAAAACTGAAACACAGAAAAATTAGGGCTGGATTTCGACCTCACAACCCTGGAACTGTTTGAAAAAGCCACCAATTCTAAAGAACGTGTATAATAGAAAAAATAATTCGGTTTAAAACACTGGAATATTTCCAAAAAATCTGTCTATAATCTACCAGATTTTGTTAGCTATCATATGTTTTCGTCTGGTCAGTAACCAATAGTTGGGATTCGTGAGCGTCTCCATCTGTTCATCACAAACCTCGCCGATTTCGTCTAAATTTGGGGAGTGGGTTAAAATCTAATTATACAACGAACATATGCGTCATTAGGAGTTTAATTAATATATCAAAGCAGGTATTAAAATTTGTTGTACATATTCGATACTTAGGACCCCATCTTGAGAATAGACTTACTTGGAATCCACACACAAGACTGAAACGACAAGAAACTGCCCGTAGATTCCTTACTTGACAAACGCTGTAAATTTCCCATTCACTACAAAAAATTAGTATACACTACGATAATCAGACCAATTTGGACATATGGAATTGAGCTCTGGGGCTCTACCAAACCATCAAATCCCGAAAAGAAGATAGCCACGGGACCTTCTAATTTAAATTAATGCTTGAAGTACCACCGATGGGTGGTTCCTTCCCAAGATTTTCGAATTTATCTGAAACATACAACATATTTACTTATTGTATTTATTATTTGTACAGTTGTAAATCATTAAATAAATAAAAAAAAATTGTTGTAAACATTACTGTATTACATTTATTTTTATTTGTATTATTTTCATTAAGATGTTTAAAAAATATGTATTTTATATTTGTATTATAATAATTAACTAAGAGAAACCCTTGCTAGGGTTGTTAGACCGTTGCCAAGGCATTTCCTAGCAACAGGCCGACGATCAACATTTTAAAATCAGTTGTAGCTAATTACTCGTCTAGCTAGACAGATTATTATCTAATAAACTAATTTCAATTTTACTGACAAATTTATTGTTCTAATTATGAAGTCAGTAGGCTTTTTAAAAAGTGAATTTTTATCATACAGTTTGGTAATTTTTGAGATAGTAAGACTGTTGTATATTAAGATATTATGGATTTTCTGTTATTTCCTCACAACTCTGGAATCATATTTTTTTAAATTGATGTACTGTAAAAACTAATAATTTCTATGACGGCCTTTTTATATAAATACATCACTCAAAAGTTAAGAAACAAAATGCAATCGAGAAAAAAAACAAGAAATCAATCAAAATTTTAAACTTTTCCAATGGTATTAAATCTAGATCTTTTAAAGGAAACGACCCATATATTGGTTCAATTTATGTTACCAAATC
>NW_027109375.1:302711-307231 GCF_000696795.3 Halyomorpha halys
AATGTCAAAAAAAGAGAAGAAGGAAAAAGATCTAACCTGTATATAAAACTTTTTATTGAGTTAATTAAATTATAAAATATATATAACCTGTATATAAAACTTTTTATTGAGTTAATTAAATTATAAAATCGCGCATCGATTTATATTAACTTTTCTTGTATACGGGTTCTTTCTTATATTAGGATCTCTTTGTACGTTTTCTGCATCTTAGAAAATTCAAAATGAAAAGTTTTTTTCACTTCGATTATAAATCGATACGCAAGCATGCGATCATAAAATGGATAGTATTTTCGTTTGCTGCGTCTTAAGAAACATATAAGATGACCATACTATATTAGAAATCAGTATAGTTAAAATAAATCAGAGCACGATCTTAAAATCGATACCATTTTCATATTTTGCAAAACTCAAAACATATCATAGATGGAACCTAGTATGTCAGAATTCAATAAATTGTAAATAAATCGATCCGTGATACTAAAAACGATAGTATTTTCATTTTAGACTCCACTGAATATGTGAAATGGGACCCTCCATACATTACAAATTGAAGGTGGTAAAAAAATAATTGTTATTCGAATAATATGTATTCAACTAATTTTTTATTCGATTGAAATAGTATTTCAAATATTCGAATAAAAAAGTATTCTGATTGTTTAAAATATGAGCCCTAAAAGAGATATTTACGTTAAATAGTTCTCGAGATATAGCTTTTTAAAAAGCAACATTTCATAAAAATGTATGGAACGTACTGAAAGATCAGTAGTTAGTGAATTTATTTTCAAAAATCTATATCTCAATAACCATTTGACGTACAGATGTCTATTAGCACTCAAATTAAAGCTAGTTTAATGAGCTATAAAGTAGTTTATGATTTTTATCTTCGTAGGAGTCATATTTTTCATGAAATTTGCTAATATAAATTGATTTATAGTTGGTCGGACAAATTTGTATTCATATGTGAATATCATAAAAACTACGACGCCTACGAAGATAAGTGTAATAAACTACTTTATAGTAAGTTAAATTTCCTTTATTTTGAGTGTTAGCAGACATATATGCGTCTAATGGATCTAGAGATATATTTGTTCAAAAATCCAACATTTTATACGAACAACTAAAAATAACCATTTTCTTTTACAACTAAAGATAAACATTATTAACTATTTAGAAGTAAATTTAACTTAATTTGAGCGCTGGCAGACATCTGTACGTCCTGGTTTCTGAAATAAAGTTTTTCATAAATCAAATTTACTGTCCGAACAACTATAAATCAATTTATTTCAGCACATATCATGAAAACTACTATTCCTACGAAGGTAAAGATCATAAATGTCTCTATAGTCCATTATACTAACTTTTAATTTGAGTGCTAATAGACATATGTACGTAACATAGTTCCTGAGATATAGATTTCTAAAAATAAATTAACTAACAACTTATCTTACTTATCAGTAGATTTTTAAAAAATTTTGCTTTTTAAAAAGCTATATCTCGAGAACTATTGGACGTAAATAGCTCTTTTAAGGCTAATATTTCAGCAAATTTACTCTTTAAATATTGTGCTCTTAGGTTTTCTAGTGCTGTTGGTTGTTTTTAAGATATAGAGCTCTGAATGAAAAATTAGTGTTTTTAAAGGTTTTGAAACAGCCGCCATTTTTTATTCCTCCTACCTATACTTGACAGACTCATTAATTTTTACTAGTAATTATACAGTTTTCATTGAAGTAATCAAAAATTGGGGTGGTATACCTGCCTTTTTTTTTCTTCCCAGCTCTTTTTCTATAGCAACAGCGAAGCGTTGTTAGATCCACTAGTAATTTCATAAAAATAAAACTTACCTATATAGATAGGTATATTAAGACGAATATGAAGAGATGCAATACACTATATCGTTCTGTATTAATCGTTCAAAGGTAGATGAAATCGATAGATGTAGAGGTCGGCGACCAGCCATTACGTTAGTATTGGACCTCCTGACCTTGCCAACAGCTGACTTAGAGCAACTAAATATAGCTCCTGATCCGGTTAGCACTGGATGATACCGGATATTGGCATCTGCCCAAGTCCCAAGCACTTGCTTCCATATCTCCTTTTTATATCGTGGGGTGGATTGTTATAGCTCTGTCGGCAAGCGGGTCATGGCGCCAAACAAACAGTACACGTAATAAAAGAGCCCAAGAGGAGAAAAAAGGCAGTTATTTCACCCCAATTTTGGATTACTTTAATGAAAACTATGTATGATTAATAGTCAAAATATGTGAGTCTGCCAAGTATAGGTAGGGGGGGGGATAAAAAATGGCGGCTGATTCAAAACATAAAAACATATTAATTATTCATTCGGAGCTCTATATCTTAAAAACTACCAACACTAGAAAATCTAAAAGAACATTATTTAAAGAAGAGTAAATTTGCTGAAATATGAGCCCTAATAGAATAGCTACCGTCCAACAGTTCTTGAGATATAGCTTTTTAAAAAGCAAAATTTCTTAAAAATCTTTTGAAATATCAGTTACCTAATTTATTTTGAGAAGTCTATATCTCAGGAACTATGTGACGTACAGATGTCTATTAGCACTCAAATTAAAGCTACTTTAATGGACTATAAAGAAGTTTATACCTTTACCTTCGTAGGAATAGTAGTTTTCATGATATTTGCTAAAATAAATTGATAATATAGTTGTTCGGACAATAAGTTTGATTTATGGAAAACTTCATTTCAGAAACCATTGGATGTACAGTTGTTTGCCAGCGCTCAAATTAAAGCTAGTTAAATTTTCTATAAAATAGTTAATAATGTTAATCTTTGTAGTAGTAGTTTTTGACGAAATAAACCCACAAAATGTTAATTTCTAGTTGTTTGTATAAAATGTTGGATATTTGAAAAATTATATCTCTAGATCCATAAGATGCACATATGTCTGCCAACACACAAAATAATGGACATTTAAATTACTATAAAGTAGTTTATGACACTTATCTTCGTAGGGGTAGTAGTTTTTATGATATTTACATATGAATATAAATTTGGCAAATGAAAATTTGTCAGAACTACTATAAATTAATTTATTTTAGCAAATTTCATGTAAACTATTAGTCCTACGAAGATAAACATCATAAAATTCTTTATAGCTCATTAAACTAGCTTTAATTTGAGTGCTAATAGACATCTGTACGTCAAATAACTCTTTTAGGGCTCATATTTTAGCAAATTTACTCTTCTTTAAATGACGTTCTTTTAGGTTTTCTTGTGCTGTTCTTACTTTTTAAGATATAGAGCTCCGAATGAAAAATTAGTTTTTTTTATCGCTTTGAAACAGCTGCCTTTTTTTATTCCCCCTACCTATACTTCGCAGACTCATGAATTTTGACTATTAATTATACATAGTTTTCATTAAAGTAATCAAAAATTGGGGTGAGATAACAGCCTTTTTTCTCCTCTTGGGTTCTTGTACTGTTATGGAACTCCATCCCTTCCACCATCCGTCGCTGCAATACCCTTCCAACCTTTAAATGCTGTCTGTTCAATAATTTCTTATCTACCCAGACCCCATAAAATTGTAAATATGTATATAAACTATTATATCATTCTTAATTATTTTTACGTCGTTATCTTTTCTCTTTACTATTTATTCATTATTTTTTTTTTTTATTGTTCAACAGATAAAAGTGAAAAAGTAACTTATAATTATTTTTTATAATGACTATATTTCTTCTTTTTTTTTTTGTTTAAGTATCTCTGAGGCTCCTCCCTTATCTGTCGAATTATCTGTATTATTCTAAAGGGACTCGTCCCAGAAAAAATAAATTATTATTATTAAGATAGGGAGGGGTGGAGAAAGTTGGTTTGAGCGGCCGAAGATCTACAACGTCTATAGAGTCATAGTTGGGCAAAAATTAGCTACAGTTGAAACTAATAGCTAAAATTGTCATGGAAACGTTAAGCATTTTTTAATGGTTCATTCATGAATAACCCTCTCGAATTTTTTGTTTATATTTTATTATTTTTGTTTATTATGTCTTTATAATTTTTATTTTATTTTTTTTCGAAAGTCACAAAATTAGTTTCAACAATTGCTCACTGACCTACATAGAACATGGGGACATGAGTAGCATAGTAAGTGAAGTTTTTTTTTAAATTAAATTTTGTAAATAAAAAAAATATTAAACTAAATTTTATCGTATAAAATAAATTAATGCTAGAGAAAACAAATAGTCAATCATTCAATACATTGAATGGGCATTTTGTCTAGAAAATAAATAATTCCCGAATAATAATGAGTGAATAAATAAATATTAAATAAAATATTCCTTTACTGACAAGAAAAAGCTTTCCATTTAGTGCCGTTTTCCAATAAATACGTAAATGAATTTCTCGAGAAACAAAAGTGAAAACACATTTCTGAGTAATGGTGAAAGTACAGGAAGTAAGCGTGGGCGTAGAGATTCAAGTTCAATATCGTTCGTTGACCTTATGGCCCCGTTTCCTTCTCTCTCTCTCTCTCTCTCTCTCTCTCTCT
>NW_027109375.1:307361-308709 GCF_000696795.3 Halyomorpha halys
AAATTACTATAAAGTAGTTTATGACACTTATCTTCGTAGGGGTAGTAGTTTTTATGATATTTACGTATGAATATAAATTTGGCAAATGAAAATTTGTCCGAACTATTATAAATTAATTTATTTGAGTAAATATCATGAAAACTATTACTCCTACGAAGATAAACATCATAAAATACTTTATAACTCATTTTTCAAAATAAATTCACTAAGTACTGACCTTTCAGTACATCCCAAACAAGATTTTTATGAAATGTTGGTTTTTAAAAAGCTATATCTCGAAAATTATTTAACGTAAATAACTCTATTTGGGCTCATATTTTAGCAAATTTGCTCTTCTTTAAATGACGTTCTCTTAGGTTTTCTTGTGTTGTTCCTACTTTTTAAGATATAGAGCTCCGAATGAAAAATTAGTTTTTTTTATCGCTTTGAAACAGCCGCTATTTTTTATTCCCCCTACCTATACTTCGCAGACTCATGAATTTTGACTAGTAATTATAAACAGTTTTCATTAAAATAATGAAAAATTGTGGTGAGATAACCGCCTTTTTTCTCTTCTTGGGCTCTTGTGCTATTATGGAACTCCATCCCTCACTGCAATACCCTTCCTTCCTTTAGATCCCGTCTGTTCAATCATTTCTTATCTACCCAGACCCCATAAAATTGTAAATATGTATATAAACTATTATATCATTCTTAATTATTTTTACGTCGTTTTTTTTTTCTCTTTTTTTATTTATTCATTTTTTTTATTGTTCAACTGATAAAAGTGAGAAAGTAACTTATAATTATTTTTATAATGATTTTTTGTTACTTTTGTTTTGTTTAAGTATCTCTGAGGCTCCTCAGCCCTTATCTATCGAATTATCTGTATTATTCTAAAGGGACTCGTCCCAGATAAAATGAAGTATTAATATTATTATTATTAAGATAGGCAGGGGTGGAGAAAGTGGAGCGGCCGAAGATCTACAACATCTATAGAGTCATAGTTGGGCAAAAATTAGCTACAGTGGAATCTAAAAGCTAAAATTGTCATGGATACGTTAGACATTTTTTAATGGTTCATTCATGAATAACCCTCTCGAATTTTTTGTTTATAATTTATTATTCATAATTTTTGTTTATTATTATGTCTTTAGAATTTTAATTTTAATTTTTCGAAAGTCACAAAATTAGTTTCAACAATTGCTCACTGACCTACACAAAACATGGGAACATGAGTAGCATAGTAAGTGAAGTTTTTTTAAATTAAATTTTGTAAATAAAAAAAAGTATTAAACTAAATTTTATACATATAAAATAAATTAATGCTAGAGAAAACAAATAGTCAATCATTCAATACATTGAATGG
>NW_027109375.1:308759-309878 GCF_000696795.3 Halyomorpha halys
ACAAGGTTCAGGGCAGAGTAACAGCACGCAATTAGACTGAAATAACACTACTGTATTTCTGAAGTTATTGCTCCTTAAAATCATTTTAGATGTTTATTTACGAGTATTGAGGTTAATTATGAGTATTAAGGCGGACACAGTGCCTTATCCTATCATAACTTATATATATATATTTACAGTCAGCTGTACAACTCATAAGTATACATAGACGAGATGGTCTCAATAAACTACATCACACGGAGACATATAAAATTCTTTGACAGTCTCCCTGCTTCCTGTAATCCAGTTTTTTCGAACTATTACCCCATTCCCCCTTCCTGCGAGGTGGGCAAGCAGGAAAGGTTCCGAAAACCCTGTAAACATTACCCTTTAACTCCTTTCTTTTGATGCACTCCTTACTTTTTCCCTTTAATATAAACAGTTTTACTTTTCTCTTCTCTACTTAATCAACATGAGGAGGCCCCTCACCTCCGGATTTTTTCTAGTAGTATTTATATAGAACGGACACATCTCAACAACAAGATAAGTATTTCACCGTAACCTTAAAGTATCACCGCTAGAAAAAGGTAATTCCTAATTTTACTTATGTAACCATACGTAATGCAACCTACTAATTTCATGTTATTTCTGTTTTAGAGGGATTCGAAAAAAAAAAAAATGAACAACTCGGTTACAGTAACATTTAGAATTAATAATTGAAAAATTTAGATATTTATTAAATAAATCAAAAATTGTATCCTTGTGTAGTCTCAATACTTTTTATTCAATCAACAGTCCAACGTTTCGGCCATTTCGGCCATCCTCAAGAACAATCTTCAATATAAATTCTCACCTCACATTAAATTTTTTTTTTATAATTTATTTATTGATATTTACAACTGTATACATGTATACACATAAAGTAAATTTGCTGTAAGTGATATTATGACATGATAAAAGCATATGGAGAATCTACCCATTGATAGAACTCCAAAAACATTTCTAAAGGAGAAGATCTCGAGGCCATCTTCTTTTCAGACGTCTAGGAGGATTATTAGGTAATGAAGGAGAAGCCAGGTTAAAAACAAGTGGATTTGGGTGGTAGGGAAGTTTTCCATGGAAGGAATGGTATCTGGATCT
>NW_027109375.1:311113-313043 GCF_000696795.3 Halyomorpha halys
ATTAATAATAATAAATAAGTTAAAATTCTATTTTTTATTAAAAATCATAAATATCTAAATCTTCTAATTTTCAAATTATCCACAAAATCACTACCATATACACAAACTATTTATTGAAGATTGTCCTTGAGGATGGCCGAAATGGCCGAAACGTTGGACTGTTGATGGAATAAAAAGTGTTGAGACTATATAAGGATACAATTTTTGATTTATTTAATAAATAATTACCTGTCTCAAGAAATTGAAATTATATTTAAAGAAAAATTTAGATTTAATTCCCTTATCAAGGAGAAAAATTAGTTTAAAAAAAAATTGAAACGTTTTATTTTATATCTCCAGTTCATATTTGTTAAAGGATAAGGCCTTCAGGTGTGTTTGGCACATGCCCCAAATATAATATATAATGAATGAAAAATAAAAAAAACTCGATTTATAGGGGACGGTGTGAAAGTTGCGTTTAGTAAGGAAGGGAAGACATGGCGTGCAGAAGTTGATTCACCCCTGTTTGTTGCTAGCTCTTGGAATAAATTTTCATATCTCCATCTTATGTATTATTTATTACCTGTTATATATCTCGCTGAATCGGGGCAAACAGTCTTCATAAATCTCAGAGAGAATAATGTTTAAAACTCAATTCACTAAGTCTCACATTTGAGTATTTCATGAGGAGAAGATGGTCGGAGGGAGCGGTCAGGAGAAAAAAAAAAAAAAAAAAAGAATTATTTATTTGTGCCGACGTTTCGACCAAATTTTCAGACTTCATCAGGGCTATAAAAACAAAAAGGCAACAACCATTCTCCAGAGAGAAAAAAATAAAAATAAATAATAGACTACCAAATTTGGAAATATACATAACAATGAAATGAAAATATAAACTAGTTGATTAATAACTATGCACAAAGTCAGTAGTAGATTGATAACATTATTATTAATAAACATATAAATATGAGTAATAAGTAAATGATACATTGAGTAAGAATGTTATATTGATGAGTAGCATTAAAAACCTTTTAGTTACATAAATGAGTATACAGAATTAGTTAAATTAATAGTAG
Organism: Halyomorpha halys; assembly: GCF_000696795.3. NCBI lineage: Eukaryota > Metazoa > Arthropoda > Insecta > Hemiptera > Pentatomidae > Halyomorpha > Halyomorpha halys. The sequence continues at coordinate 312,169 of NW_027109375.1, forward strand.
AGCGTACACTATATTTCAAAATTTGCTAGTCTATTATTTATATTTTTTCCTCTCTGAATGATGGTTGTTGTCTTTTTGTTTTTATAGCCCTGATGAAGATCTGAAAATTAGGTCAAAACGTCGGTTGTGTTTTTTCTACTGACTAGACCCCCCGACCATCTTCTCCTCTTATATATCTACAGTCAACTATCTTCACCTCATTTTGAGTATTTTATATTTTATTTATTTATTGGAATTTACAACTGCATTAACTAAAAAATATATTGTGGTGTCCGCATCACAAAACTTTCACTTACTATTTTGATATTTTTTTTTTATTTTTACGATTTTTTTATTTGCTCCTGTAAATTATTTACATTAGGTAATGAGCTGTACTATTCAGGCATGACATGGGTTGGGAAGGGGGAGACAGCACCCAGTGGTATATCCTCCATTATTTGATTACAATATATAGTACAAGAGCCCAAGAGGAGAAAAAAATTAGTTATTTCATCCCACTGTTAGTTTACTTTAATGAAAACTATATATATAATTACTAGTCAAAATTGATGATTCTGTCAAGTATAGATAGGGGGAATAAAAAATAGCGGCTGTTTCAAAGCGATAAAAAAAAACAACTAATTTTTCATTCGCTCTATATCTTAAAAAGTAGGAAAAACACAAGAAAACCTAAAAAAAAACGTCATTTAAAGAAGAGTAAATTTGCTAAACTATGAGCCCTAATAGAGTTATTTACGTTAAATAGTTTTCGAGATATAGCTTTTCATAAAAATGTTGTATGGGACGTACTGAAAGCTCAGTAGTTAATTAATTCGTTTTGAAAAATTTATATCTCAAAAACCATTTGACGTACAGATGTCTATTAGCACTCAAAT